>NC_048224.1:134338631-134435931 GCF_002007445.2 Ailuropoda melanoleuca
CCCGGAAACTCCCTTTGCTGCTTCTGAACTCCACCAGGAGGAAGCCAAGCATGGAGAGGCTGAGAAGGCCCTCTGAGGACTGGGGAAAATGTGCTTTTTTACTAAAAACTGGGGAGGTGACTGAAGTAAGCCAATGAATTGTAAATTCAAGTGTAGCCTCCAATCAGAATAAGTGGAAAATAACTGGTGTAATCCACAGCCATTGCCCCATTTTGCCTTTAAAGGCCCCTCACCGTGTTTCCTCAACAAGACACTTTTGGGGTTTCCACCCGAATCTCTGCTCCCCAAATTGCCATTCTAGACCCGGTCGCAAACATGCTGCTCGGCCTTGAGCGCCTCATCACCCCGTGGTCAACATGCCTGCGGTAGGATGCAAGTTTGCAAGGAATCATTTGAATTGTGTAAAACTGCTCTCCTCCACATAAACTTACCACTTCCCAATATTTAAAGGCTTTTCTGATGTGAAAGTATGTGATTTCATTTTATATTAAATAGTAAATTGTGTCCATGTTTGGAAAATCTGCAAAAGTCAGTGAACCACTATTTCCCAAGAACCAACACCTCCCAGTGCAGAATCACTGTGGGGCGCGAGATTTACTCTATTGCAGGCTAGATCAGTGCCTTTTCGTAACGGAATTTAAAAAGTTATTACTATGGTTTCAGATTATATGTTGCAATGACAATTTTTTAAACAATTCCATTTGTCAAGATTTGGTGTGGCATAAAAAAAAAAAAAAAGGATAACCACAATATCTGCAGAGTTTCCAACTACATACCTGTATGAGACCAGATTTTTTTTCATAGACTTTAATGCAACGAATTGCCACATATTGAGTGCAGAAGCTGATAGGAGAATTCAGGTTCTTGCATTAGGTCAGTCATTAAAAAGATTGACAAAAATGTAAAACAATGCCATTCTTCTTACTCAACTTTTTTTTTTATTTCTGGAAAATCATTATTTTAATGATATTACAGTATCATTTTTTTTTTGCAATGTTATTTTAGTAAAATAATGTTTTTTAACTTTTGTCTGACTTAATTTCTAATGTGTCAAAATGCTGGTAGGTATAACTCAAAAAAGCAAAAGCTTTTTGGGCTCCTCAGTATTTTTAAGCACGTAAAGACCAAATAGTGTGAAAATTAGAGCTGTGTAGCAACCCAACAAAACGTGAGACAAGGATCTGCTTTTTGTATTAGTATCGTGAAAAATCAAAGTATGTTGTTTTAATACATCATTTAAAAGACACATGGGGGAGATGAATAAATGTTAAGACACATTTACTCCTTTCCTTCCGTTGTAAAGTCAAGCCCACTTCCAGGAAACTTACTGTAAGTCAGCACCTCCTGAATAAAAAGGCAAAGGCCTTACTATCTCTTAACATTTACAATTGACTGTGAGTCCTTTTAGAATTCCCATAACAATTTCTCCCTGAAGATTTTCTAAATATTTGTAATTTCTCCTTTTTTGAACTCTACCTGGGCTTACGTTTATATCAAGCAACTTGCAACTTACCCTTTTAATCAAATGGGAATTTCCATTGCTCGCTAGGTAACTTTAGTTTTCTTTACCTCTAATAATTTTCTGGGTTTTATTTCCAAAACCAGGCTATAATAAACTTATTTAGGGAAGAGCTTGTAATTTCATTTTCATTTGAATCCCCTCTGTTCCTTTCACGGTGTTCTGTTTAGATGAGGCACTGGCCAACATCTCATCTGTGATTGTTAAAAGGAGAATACCTGAGTCCCAAGGTATTGTAAATGTAGACATAACTGACCTTTAAATATACTTCATAGCTCCCCTAGTTTTTCTCCCTTTGGCTTAAAGAAGCTGTTTCCATATGTTTATGAACTACTTGGGCAACTTAAATTGATTATTTTTATATAATAATGATGGTGACAAAATATATCATAAGGTCTGCTATACTGTTTGAATTTAATTTCCAATTTTTAGTAGGTAGACTTCCACATACTCATACGTGGTTATTTGTGGCAATCTGCAACCTGTGTATGCTTGTTATTATTTCATGTACTCTAGTTGAGACCCTAGAATCAGATTACAGCCCAGGAATCTGTTTCTTGAGCTGTTTTTATCTTGATCAACCCTAGACAGCTGGATCGTTAGTAATGTGGATGTTAAAACAAATTGTGTGATATTTAAGATTCGTGCGTTGACTAGAAATATTGTCCAGGTGAACCAGCTCTTTAATGAACTATGTTCTCTATTGAGTGGAGCCTTGTTCCACTTCACGTGGAAACGTGGCTTTGCAACTCTGAAACAGTCTCTGGTTAAACAAATCAAGAGACAATTGGAAGCCATTTAGAAGGTTAGATGAATCCTGTTGTTGGGATACTGTCATAGCTGTGTCTTGTCACCAGCCACGCAAGGTGCTTTCCTAGCTTAGGAAGGTCCTGATCGCCGGCTCATTGTAAAGGTGGGGTGGTTTTCTTGCCTGTGTGCTAGAAGACATTTGGAGGTGTGGCAGTTTTATCTGGAATCAGCTTCCATTATAACTTGTTGACAGAATAGAGTGCGTGTTACCAGAATAGAGTGTTCCAGAATAGGAACCTACACAAGGTTCCCGATACCTAATAAAAAGAACACAATAATTATCAATGACCAGCTTGATTCAGGTCTGTTTGCAACAATTTGTATTCTGTTCCACATCAAATTCAAGGTTGTTTATTTGAACATATAAAAGAAAAGGTAAACAATAGAGGAAAATCAGTATTCAGAAAAACACTAAACAAAAAAAGGGCAAAATCAAGAAAAAAAGTAATAATGCAAAATGCAGTATTATGAATTATGTTGCCATATATTAATGGAAACTTACAATCAAAAGGTATTTTTCATATACTACCTAATCACTTTTATTTAACATAACTTTATAAACACAAAATTTTTATTTTAAAACACCGGGACATATTTCTTGGTATTCTACACAAACACGTTGTTGCATTGGACTGGGTAATCAAATCACAATTATATAACTATGCATTTATAAGTTGTCTTTATGCACATTATTATTTCCACATATATTATTGTGAGTAGAAGTTAATTCAGAAGTGAACCCCTCAGATCACTTACAACTTTTTAGTATTATTGTAAAAATAACATCTAATTAACTTTGCATCATATTTAACCTGAAAAATGCTTTCATTAGAAAGGTAGTGAATTGTTAGTTAGGTAATTATACATTTATAGTCTGTGAAATCAGTAATTAAATGGTAACTAAAATGTACTTACATGTTTACACACCATAAAATTACGATATTTTTAACATACTGTAATTAATTTATATTTAACATACACTTGTGTATGCTTGATTAAATGTCAATTAGGTGCCTATTTGTGAAAAATTAACCATTACCAATTTATGGAAATATTAAGATAAAGCTAACCATTTTGTTCCTTTAAAATTTTTTATGTTGGGTTAAATGTCATCCTCTAATCCAATTTTATTTTTTTTTACATTGCTCAGCATGTATATGTATATAAACTTAGAATCTAATTAATTACATAATTCAGGACAAATGTTAACTTTAGATGCTTAAAAAAATGAAAAACAAACAAAAGTTTCTTAAACAATAGAGATAATTTTGTTATGATGGATTAATATAGGCATTTTAAACAAAACACATTATTAGTTCTGTTTCTTGCATTTGTCACTGCATTTTCACCCTCATTATTTTCTCTATATTTTCTGACTTTTTAATAATTGATCATTTTGGCCATGTAGAAATTTATCTTAAGTATATTTTGTACAAAGCTTAAATAAAATGCAATTTCATAAAGCTATAATTTTTATCACTATTTTTATAAAATACATTTTTCTGAAAAATGAGTTTTGTTTACATATAAGTAAATACGAAAAACCTGGATTATTTAACCTGCTTTAAATGAAATACACATCTTTAAATATTGGGTTGTGTGTGTCTGTTTATGTGTGTGTGACTTTAAGAGATCCGTAAAAAAAGGACAGAGACATTAGGAAACCTTGATGGCATTTTGATTGTGAAATTGCTTCTCATTTGCCTTAGTACTAATTGGTCTCTAGCTAAGATTTTCCCATTAAAAATTATATGCTTCGCCATAGTAGGTTATAGCTATCAATTAATTATGACAATGATATTTTCATAGGAAATAATCCAGCATCTCAACTGTTTAGGAAAATTATACATTTCAAAATGGAGACCAGAATTCTGAGAAGTTTGGAGGATGGACACACACACACACACCCTCTGGATGATTTAACATTAAAAAAAAAATACTATCACGTCTACATGAAGCTTAGCAAGGACTGCCACTGTATTTCACCCTTTTATGGGCATCAACCATGTCATTTTTCCATACTGTGACATTATAAACTAAAATCGCCTGTGGAGATAGGAAAATTGCCTGATTGGAGATTATTTGTTTTCAGGAAATTCATTCGTAGTGATAGCCGTACAGATGTTCTCAAGTGTCTTGTGGAGAATGGTCATCGAAGGACCTAATGTGCAATTGAAAAATGATTGGCATTTAGTTTTATCAATTAAAGAATATTACATTATTACGGGTTGTAATCTTCCCCTTTTAGTACAATTTAGCCATACCAATATGCTGCTCATATTCACAAAAATCACTAAAAAATGGTCAAACAAATCATGTATGTCATGTAGACAAACAGCTAGTGAGGTCATTTTTCATTTAACTTTAACTGATTTTTCTGGTTATGATATAGACATTGCTTGGATGTGGAGATGTGTGGCTAGACGTAAAATATGTGACACACACAACCTGCTATTGAGGGGGTTTCAACTGTCCAAAGAGTAAAAAAGTCCAGGGTCCATAAGGATGTTCTCTACAATGATATGTTGGATGAGAGACCAAGGCAAAGCATGACTGCTGACTAATTAGTGTCATTGACCCAAAACACATCGTTACAGAGAACCAGGTCCATTCAGGGCAATGCTATTGTGTATCCCCGCGATTAGATCTCAAAGAGCAAATCACAGTAGCGTAATTAAATTGACAGCATTCTGACATGCAACAACATCAGAAATAGGATTTTACCCTTATTCTTTAACTCAATTCTCCATGTCCTCCCCAAAGCATCCCATCATAGAAGATGCTCATTAATCCTTGCTTATTAAATCCTTGAGTGGCGTAATGGGATGCCTTATAGACAGGCATATGTGAGATAATTGCATTTTTCTCTTTAAAAACCATTTTCCAGTAGTGCTGATAAATTATCCCAATCTATTCCTACTTTTTTTTTTAAAGATTTTATTTATTTATTTGACAGAGATAGAGACAGCCAGCGAGAGAGGGAACACAAGCAGGGGGAGTGGGAGAGGAAGAAGCAGGCTCCCAGCGGAGGAGCCTGATGTGGGGCTTGATCCCATAACGCCGGGATCACGCCCTGAGCCGAAGGCAGATGCCTAACCGCTATGCCACCCAGGTGCCCCTATTCCTACTTTTGATTTATTCCTAGTGTTTTACCAAATCCCATCCTCCATATATGTAAATGTATGCATTTAAAAGAAGACTTCTCAAAATTAAGATTCTCACAGTGCTTATGGAAACAAGCCATCTATATTCTAACATCTTTATAACGAAGACTCTCTCTCCTAACACTGTATAGTAAAATACGTCTAAAAGTCAGAGACTGAAATAATGTATGTAATTGTAAAAAAAATTAAAACCTATAGGGTCTGTATTGGGATATAAAATACTTAAGATAATGCTCTTGTTAAATAATAGGAGACACTTCATTTTCTATTGAACAAGTAAAGTGGAAGAAATTGAGTAACATTTCCTAAAAATTTTAATGTAGCCTCAGTGTTTACTTAAACAGTATTGATATTCACACACCTGTAATATATATATATATAATATAAGTATGTACATATATGTAAGTATTTAAATATATATAGATAGATAAATATATATAGATATATCTCCTTCTATCTACATATATATTCATGAGAACTTCTTATCTAGGAGAAACCTATGGGTAGATATTTGTAGTCTCTGTTTCATCACTTATTTTAAGACTTTAAGTTTATGGTGGTAGTTACTCTTCCACTGTTCTTAATTTAACTTCCCTATATTTTTACTGACAAAGTCCCTATCCTCCCACCTCCCCCCGCAAAAAAAATCCACACAGTTCAATATTAAAACATTGCAGAAAATTAAGACAATTAATACGTAATAAGGAAATGTTACAGAGGAATAAATTTAACTATAACAAAAATATATTGGCAAGTGGTCGGTAGCCTCTGGAAAGATATTACTTCGTAAGAAGAAGGCAAAGAAACATCTTGCTCTCAATCTCATTGCAAAGGAACCATGGAGGGATGTGCACCTTTGTCATCATAACCTGGGACAGCATGAATGGAACTTTCTGAGGCAATCAGATTCATCCCTCCATCCTTCTCCAGGCATATCTTCCTTATTTGTAGGCAATATAATTTGAAGAAAAATAAATATCAGAAATGAAAAAGATTAATGCCAAGGACTCCGGCAAAATGAGAATATTATTTAACTAGAGATAGAAAAATTCTAGGTGGTAGTTCTAAAGATTATAGCTTTCCATGTTTTGTAATGAAAGCAAACGAACATGAGAGACTCTCTTAGATTCCCTTGGTCACATGAAATTCTTCACATTTAAAGAAACAGAAAATGGTACCATGATTACTAACCTACCTCTGTTAATCAGAATGGGGTAGCAGCAAACCCAAATTCTCATTGTCATCATGAAATCACAGTGTATTTCTCACTTAGCTGGGGCTGCTGTGGGTCCTGGACCACTCTCTAGGGCAGCTGTCCTTTACAGTGTCACTCAGCAATCCAGGTAGCTCTACACTGTTGGCCCACACCAGTTCATCCCAAGTCTATTTCCAAGACCACTGCAGTATTGGAGAGAAACTGGAGAATCCTCCATGGGTCTTCCACCATGGCCACAGCCAGTAACTGGCACATTTTTGACATTTTATTGACCGGTTTCTACCCTAGTAACAGGAAATGCAGAACAAGGTGCACTCAAAAGGAAAAGAGAAATAGACATTGATAAATACTAGTAATGTCTACCTAACAACTTGCTAAGTATCTGCAGGATGCATAGCAAATTTGGGCTAGCACTTCGTACCAATATACTTTCTAAGTGAGTTCTTCTTAACCTTCAGACAGACAGCAATTAAGGTAACACTTGTTTGAAAAGCATTTGTACACGCCGTCCTGATAAAGTATGTTTTTATTTGTATTTGATACATTAAAGACTGTGAATAATAATCTGAAAGCAGCAAAGTAAACATCTTGAGAAAACCAGCTACAAAACAAGAGTTCAAAGAGATTCAGGGAAGAAATGGGAAGATAACCAAAGGATTTAAAACACAAATAAAAGCCCTTACACAAAAGAAGACCAATAAAAAAAATAACTCTATCAAGAGTGTGGTAGTGACACTAAAAGCAGCTATAAGTATGATGAAATATAATTAAGGGGAAAAGAGAGAATATGGAGACAAAGAATTAGAAGTAACAGTGAAATATTGATTGTCACAGAAGACCAAGAAATGAAATCAAAATTACTTGCCAATGTCCTTGGAAAAAGAGAACTGAAGTGATGTGGGAAAAAATATATTTAAATATAAAAATCCCCATGGGAAGTCCAACACAGAGAGACAAGGTGGACCTGGTCGACTGCCGGGGTTAGACCCCACACCACAGCAGCACCAGTCACGGCAGGAGGTCATCTTGGCGGTGGCATCTCCCGCCCCTGTCAAGCCATCCCTGGTGGAATATGCCTGATGAGCAGAGATGAACCTCCCCGGCCAAGCCCTGAGTAAAGACTTGGGGGCAGAATAAATATCATCTTAAGTCAATAAATTTGGGGTTGGTCTCTTAAACAACAATAGATGGCCATATCTTTGGCACTACTTTTTGGAACAAGGAAACCCTTTTGTAAAATACTTTAAAAATCGATTACACATAAACGGATGTCCATTCACTGAAATCACTGCCTGAGGACATGGGTGAGTCAGGGAATCTCTTTACTTTGTAAGTATGATGACCTGGGGTCTGGGGTTGGAGATGCACGTTGTTGAAATGATTGATCCATTTACATAGTTAAGTAATAAAGTAACTTTTTTTTTTTTTTGAGGCAGGCTAATCTTGATAATGAATGAAACTTTTCAAACACAATAGGTCAAAAAACAGTTGTCCGAGATGCTGATGAAGGGGAAAGTGACTGTATGTTGAGAATGTCATCTTGTGACTGATATAAGTGTGTGTGTGTGTATATATATATATATATATATGTATATATATATATATATGCTTTGAATGTGCTTAATATTATATTTTTTTCTCTATAAATCTGGTTTGTTAATTAAAATGTCTACTAGAAAGGATTATAATAAAAATGTAAATTTCAATAAAACAACACAAAGATTTCCCCATAAGAAATATTTTTTAAAGAAAAATCATAAAAAATTATACGACTTAGAAATGTAAGCTAACAGGAAAGCTGCAGTTGAAAGAAAATTATGAATTATCTCATGATTTTGCACACATTTGACAATTACACTAGGCAAAGTAATAATATGGTTCTCTTAAAAGTCAACTCTGTCAAAATCTGTTTCTAGAGGAAATTATTACATTTGATGGGTAATTCATCTGCTTATATTTTCATATTGCTTAGTGATTTCTAAGACATCTTGCAAGTGATCATACTCAAGGCATTCTTAATATTTTAATGGATATAAATTATCTCATTGAATCTCAAAAATTAAATCAAGCATAGTCACATATTTTACTTGACATGGAGACAGAAATATTAAGAAATCTTATGCTTTATCGTCTATCATTCCTTGTAAGTATATTCCTTCCAAATCTTATTTTTTTTGTTCAGCTACATATAAAAACATCTGCAGAAATAGTTTTCAAATTGTAGGAAAACATCAATTTTCAGTTGTTAATACCTCTTTCCTGTAAGTGGAAGAAGAAAGAAATGGGTCTGAATTCAATTCATATGTAAATTATAAATTACTCACATCAAGCAAGTACATTAACTTTTAAATATTCGATTTAGTGCATTAGTTACTGCAGTGCACTGATGCACTCCGCAAAGTAATGAAACTGCAACAGGACATTTACGTTTTTGCCTTAATGGCTGGCATGTTTGTATCAAGTATCAACAGTGTGTTAGATTATGCAACAGACATTTTATAAGTTAATTAATGAAAAATGCCAAGTAAATTTTCAAAAAGCATTTTTACCATACTTTCTGATAATAACACATATGCAAATTAGCTTAGTAACATAGCAATCCAATTTTCTCAACATTATTTCAAACTTTGTGTTTACACCAAATTAAGGTCACAATTGCATAAAATTTTAGAGCTGGAAGGGACCTCAGAGAGCATTTAATTAAATTGCTAATTTCACTAATGAGGAGATTGAGGGCTGTTCAAATGACTTGCCCAAAGTTACTCAAGTTCGTAATATGGTAGCACTTGAACCTCCGTACTTGTAGTCCTGTATAATTTTTACTAACACAGAGCAGGTACCCATGATCCCATGAAAACACTTTCAGTGCCCTTCAACATTAAAAGTATTAAGAAGTCATGTAAAAATAAAATGGAAATTCCAAAACTATATTTTTTATAATTTTATGGAAGAACATGTTAGGAATGTCATTGTCTCTCATCAAAATATTTGAGGGATGCCTGGGTGGCTCAGCTGATTAAGCGGTTAAGCATCTGCCTTCAGCTCAGGTCATGATCTCAGAATCCTTGCATCAAGCCCCCCAACCCACATCGGGCTCCTTGATCAGCGGGGGAGTCTGCTTCTCCCTCTCCCTCCCCCTCTTCATCGGTCTGACGCACCCCCTGCTTGTGCTCTCTCTTTCTCTCTGTCAAATAAATAGATAAAAATCTGTATTAAAAATTTTGCAAATGATTGCTTGTGCATTTCTGGTAAATTCCTTGCAACTGTACAGCCTTTAATTCTTTTTCATTATGTGTTGAAATATAGTATCTGGCACACACACAAGAACTAATATGTTATAGATTTCAAGTTATAAAAATAATTTTATATAATCATGTATATAAAAATAATGTATGTGTAAATCGGGCATTTCATGGAAGAAATTGAACACGTGACCAATCTGCACATCTCTGGTTTTCCTTTATGGCATCTGCTGCCTTCCACTCCTAAGTAACCACTAGCTTCAGCTTTGCATCTAGTTTCTCCTGGTTTTGGTAAATGATTTTATCACACATGTACACATAGCAAAAAAAATAGATTTACCAGTTTTCTTTGTTTTTAAGCTTTATAGAAATGTCATTAGACTGCACATAGTTCTCTGGGAGTTTCTTTTTCTCAGCTTCAGTTTTCTAGCATTTATCTCTGATTTATGTGTAGCTATGGTCCATTCATGTTTCCTGTTGGAGAATATTCCAGTTGATCAATATAGAGCAAATAATGTATCCATTCTCTGTTAAAGTGACAGTCTCCGAAATCTCTCACACCTGAATCCTGCAGGATACACGCAGAAATGTCTCAGGTAAAACTATGTATGGAAATGCTGGGTTGTTCCATATGCAAAGGCCAACTTGTTTCCCAAAGTGGTTGTAACAATTCATCCTCCAAAGCAATGTGTGAAAATTCCCATTGACCCATATCCTATCTGACATTTCATATTGTTAGACTCTTATTTTTTCCCATATTTTACAAGTATAAAATGGTAACTCATTTTGGTTGTAATGGGTGTTTCCATAATTAGTAGTGAAGTTTGACATACATGCTTCTTCTTCCGGGAAGTGTCTGTTCATGTCCTTTGACGAAATAGCTAGTGGGTCTTCATCTTAATAATTTATCTATTTTGGATTCTGATGCTTGTCTATTGTATATGTTGCAAATATCTTCTCCCAGGTTTTGATTCATCTTTTCCTTTTTTAAAATGTACTTTACTGAAGTCCTGAATGTAGAGGAAATCTAGAGTATCAATCTTTTCCTTAAATTAACGCATGTTATCTGTCAAAGAAATCCTTCCCTAAAGTCAGAAAGATATTGTCTTATTTTCTACAATACCTGTGTGTGTGTATTGGGAGGCATCATTTCAATTTCAGACTTTATTTATGTGCCACACAAAAAAGATACAAATTATCGCTATTTTTTCAGTAGGATCCGCCATCTTAGTCTGTTACGTATTAAAGCCCATGATATGTTCTGGGGCTTCAATTCTTTCACAGTTGATGATTTGCCTATCTCCGTGAACTCGTATAATATTATTTTAAATTCTGATAATTCTGTAGTGCATATCCAATCCTCTACTTTCTTCTTCTTCAGTTGGCTCTTTCCACTTGTGTCTACATTTTGGAATTAGCTTGACCGGGTCCGCGAAAACCCCTATTGGGTATCGTGTTGGGCTCTCATAGAATCTACATCAATTTTGGGAGAAGTGATGTCTTTGGGACGCTGCTTTCTTCCATCCTAGAAAAGGGTATTTGCTCCATATATTTGGGTACATTTTAATTAAGTAGAGTTTTATTTTTTCTACATATATTTTATAGATCTTTTGCAAGCCTTATTCTTAAGTGGCTTGTTTATATTTACAATGTTTTTTGTTTGCTTGTTTTTGTGTTTAAGCAACTTTTTTGCAGTATAATCAGTGTAATGTATTTTTTAATTGTTTTAAAACCCTTTCAGTACACAGACATGTTGAAAATAGAATTTTGTGGGGCTCCTGGGTGGCACAGCGGTTAAGCGTCTGCCTTCGGCTCAGGGCGTGATCCTGGCATTATGGGATCGAGCCCCACATCGCTCTTCAGCTATGAGCCTGCTTCTTCCTCTCCCACTCCCCCTGCTTGTGTTCCTTCTCTTCTCTGGCTGTCTCTATCTCTGTCGAATAAATAAATAAGATCTTTAAAAAAAAAAAAAAAAGAAAATAGAATTTTGTAATCATCTTATATCTGTATACTCTGCTACTCTCATATTATTGTTAGTAATTTGTTTGTAGCATTCCTGTATTTGAAAACAGCTAATTCAATTATCTATACTTACTCCTTCCCCATCCTTTTGCTTTCTTTTCTTCTTTTTCTTTCTTTTTCTTGCACTGTTTTGAAGTTCTGGTACTTGGTTAAAGACCAGCTAAGAAAGTGGTCATCCTTGTCTTGCTCTTGGTTCTGAAGTCAATGGTTTCCAGTGTTGTCCCACTAAAGAAGGTAAACATTTATTTTTATTTGTTTGAGATGCATTGTGCTTCCATATCTATAGATTCATGTTTTTAATCTGGATATTTTCAGCTAGTACATGTTCAGATATTGTATCTCCTCTTTCTCTATTGCCTCTGAGTGTTAACTCTACTCATTTTATTTTCAGTACACCTTCATGATACCTTCATATTTTCAACTCCTTATCTCTCAGTACCTCATTTTGTTATATTATTTATCTTATCATTTTTTCTAGTTCTCTGTTTCTCTCTTCAACTCAGTCTAATACATTGCTGAACTTCTCTAGTTATATTTTCTTGGCCATTTTCCCTTGTACATACACTTTAGGATTAATTTGACAAGACCCGTAAAAAAATCCCTTTGGTATTGTGTTGGACTCTCATAGAGATTCATTTATTTGATCAACAAACACTAATTAAGAGAAAAACACTAACTGAGATCCTTCCCCATCTCTGAGGAAAAGGAAAGCATACGGTTCTTGCTTTGAGACTATGTGTATTGGAATAAATGTAAATATTTTAATAAAATTAAAGAAGTACTCTATTGACTGACATTTTACAAATTAACTTCTGTCTATTGGAATCTTTAGCAATAATGCTGGTTAATTTTATGCTGTAATCCTGAGACTCTGAGAGATCTGGCTCATTTTGGAGATAACAACTTAAAAAGTAATTTTGTTCTAAGTATTTGGTCTCTATTTATTTACCATTACGTGACTAAGGAGGATATTTTAGTTTATTTTTACTTGGTCATGTTTTTTTCTGTTAACATCCATAATCCAAGTAAATAAAATGTGCTACTGATGAAAAAAATATAGAATATATGTAGTCTAGAAGCCCCATTTGTTTTTAGTTTCATTATTTATTTCTTATAATGTCTTATGACTGATTAACATTTGAAATTGTGTCATTTTTGTTAAATAGTCCTATATAATGATTATATATTTTGTACTAACAATTCCAGTAGTTTCAGTCTTTGAAGACATTAAAACTTTCATTTACTTATATTCATTGATCTGTGCTAGTTGATTCTCAGTCACATTAGCTTAACCTCTCATGGATTTGTCTTTCTTGACTTGAAATTCATTTCCGGACTTGAATGTATAGGAGTTTTATGGGTCTAAACTGGGACACTCTAGAAGGGATTTGTTTCAATTGATAGTCAGGGGATGCTGCCACCCCAAACTTGTTGAGCTCTGCCTCCCTTGAGGATTCAGTCCTGTCCCAAGTCCCAGGCTCACTTTCCCAGTACTTCTGATGATCCAGTTCTCCCACTTTCCATCACAAGGCTACTGGATATTGAGTTGATTACTTCATTTATTTGAGCACATGCTACCTTCAATTCTTCACTGTGTTGGGCCAGTGGAGCCTGAATATATTAAAATATTGAATTGTAGTTCACACTTGCACATAGGGAGTTTACTTTGGAAACTATGGATAATCAATCATGAAAGGCTATCTTAAAATTTTACTTCAGTGAAAGTATATTTAAGTAAAACCTTTTTTATTTTTGAAGGTAATTTCTTTTGTAATTGGATCACAACCTGACTAAAATAAATTAATTCCTAAACACTTAAAAAAGAAGCTTCTCTAATAGCATATTTTTTTAAAAAAATGAGACAACTCTTCTCTGGAGAAAACAAGTCCCAATAACTTATAAAACTATGTCCTTTCATTTTTTGTATGCTGTAAGGAACTGAACCAAAAATCTGTATGAACTTTACATTCTCCTCCATACTAATTTTAAGCTAATATTGCAGAACTAATGACAGCCTTGAGAAATGCTATTATCAATTCCAGCTGTCTCTTGCATCAAGATACTCTGAATTACAGCAATATTTTAGGAAATGAAGCTCTGAATAAAATCCATTACAGACGAGCTTCTGTTTTAATACTTTTGGATTACATTATGGTTATCTCCTTTCCTCACTGGAAAAAAAACTTAGGCCAACCTGAGTTATTTATTTTCCCTTTCTTTCTTTCTTTCTTTCTTTCTTTCTTTCTTTCTTTCTTTCTTTCTTTCTCTCTCTCTCTCTCTCTTTCTTTCTTTCTTTCTTTCTTTCTTTCTTTCTTTCTTCTTGATTAGTTTTAGAAAGTTTTGGCACTGAATCACTAGTCTTACTGAACAACTCACCCCCAGTCTCATGGTCTCCAATGTGACAGTGGTATATTTGCAATGCTGCCTACCCTCACTGCCCCCACCCCGGGGTCCACAAATGGGGTGTATCCTCTCTTCTGGATTATTCACTTTCTTGAAGATGAAATGATAGTTCTCCTAGGTTAGATTTTTCTAATGAATTGAGAGTTTTAAGAAAAGTCATATTCCATCTACCTTCCAGCTTCTTCCCAGATTACTCAGATGAAAATATACACCCATTGTCCTGCATCTAGTATAATAATCACAACCCATATTTATATTTACACATATGTATATATGTATGTCTTGCATCACATGTCAAATCCCTAAACACAAGGGATCTGCTCTACATACTTTTCTGTGTCTCTTTTTCTACATAATATTATTTGAAGAACGCAATTGAAGTTACATAACTTTATTGTTTTGTTAATATTATGGAATAGCGCTGTTGGTTCAAAGATTATCTGTTGATAATCTTTTTCTTTTTTAAAAGATTTTATTTATTTAGTTGACAGAGACAGCCAGCAAGAGAGGGAACACAAGCAGGGGGAGTGGGAGAGGAAGAATGAAGTTGATTTGGTAATTCACTGATGTGGGGCTCGATCCCATAACGCCGGGATCACGCCCTGAGCCGAAGGCAGACGCTTAATGACTGTGCCACCCAGGTGCCCCGATAATCTTTTTTTAAAGCCTCACTAGTTCTTGATTTAGCATTTCTTATATACCTTTCATGGGAAAAACATTTTGAAGTTGATTTGGTAATTCACAGACCAGATTTGAAATAAAAATGTAGCACAAAATTAGATATGAAATTAATGGAATATTAGCAAAAAATTAGATATGAAATTGTTTTTTTTTAAAGATTCTATTTATTTATTCGACAGAGATAGAGGCAGCCAGTGAGAGAGGGAACACAAGCAGGGGAGTGGGAGAGGAAGAAGCAGGCTCACAACGGAGGAGCCTGATGTGGGGCTCGATCCCATAATGCCGGGATCACGCCCCAAGCCGAAGGCAGAAGCTTAAGCGCTGTGCCACCCAGGCGCCCCTGAAATTGTTTTGATAGGGCTAAAACTTACTGATTTTATGCCATCTCGCTAAAGTCTCTGTAGTTGCTGGATGCTTTAATCAATTGTATTTACTTCAATAACCTCATGATTTCTTACTAACAAATTTCAAGAAACTGTCACCTTGTCAACAAAGAATAGTCCCTTTTTTACTGTCAGACTTTCCTGTAAGGAAAGACTTATATTTCTGATTACAAATACTGATTCTGAAGGGTCTAAATCACAAATGTAAGTTCAAGAGGACTGACGAGTTGCAGTGGTCTAACTACTGTCCTAGCACCCATGCACGTTTCAACCAGCCCTTCTGCTCTTACGGAAAATTCCTTTATGCTTCACATTTTTACACCCAACTGGCGTTTTCCAGGCAAAAATTAAAATCGGTACACATAAAAATAACAACGCTGCCAACAAAATACTGTAACACCAGTTGGGATAAATTTTTTAAAAAATCATTTCACCTACTTTTCTCCTTGTTCACACTATTTTTATAATAAAATATTATTTGTCAAACACTGTATTTTCCAAATTTCATTTTAATATCATGTCTATAAGCTTGAGCAATTATAAAACATTTTGGAAACTGTGTTTCTTCTAACAGATCTTACATCCAAATACTCCTTCCCTCTGTGCAATTTAAGTTAAATCGATCATGTCTCCCAAGGGGCTTCACTTCAACAGGCTTCTTTCATCTTCACTTTCTTCTTCTCACCAGTGGATGAAATTGGGAACAACTCTTTCCTTCTTCACTGCAAAAACGCGCATTTTTCCCTAACCTCATAGCTTTTAGCTGTTACTTCATCTATTTTTCTCTTTTATTTTAAATTTCCTTCTCCATTCACTCATCTGTCCCTGCCAAGACCCACTATAGGTGATTAATATCAAAGAATAAATGGACACTTAATATCTTCTATGTATTGCTAAATATTACCTATATATTTTACTCAGGTTTTATTTTTTTTAAGATTTTATTTATTTATTTGTCAGAGAGAGGGAGAGCATGAGAGTGCATGCACGCACACAAGCGGGGGGGGGGGCAGGCTGAGTAAGGACCAAGGGGGATCATGACCTGAGCTGAAGGCAGACGCTTAACCAACTGAGCCACCCAGGCGCCCTACTCAAGTCTTATGTTAATCGTCTGTGTCCTGTAACATAACTGAAATAGTTATACCTGTTTTGTGCCCTGTTATGTCCTCACCTACAAGTACATCTTCACCTAGAAGAGTATCTGACATGTAAGAGCTCAATTAACGTTTGTCAAGCCAATGAGTTTTGATAAATGGAGTCCACCTTTCACCCAGTAAATGCTGTCAGAGAATCACTCATACCCATGCCATGAATGTCTCATGAGCAACAAATTTTTTCCTTTCTAAACCCTAAACCTACCTAATGTCTATCCACTCCTTTCCTCCCCTCGCCATTATATATGTGTGTTCTAAAGGAATCATTTTCCATTTTCTTTAGAATGAAATATGAAGTACTTAGCATGATATTCTTATTTGCTTATTATTTGTCCATTACCAAACGATTGTCACAATGCGCAATGCACACATCTCCCTTAAAACCATATTGAAAGTTTTGTAGTTCTTTACCGTACTCTTCTGATCTCTCAATTTCTCTCTGTCTTGTAAATACACATACGCATCTTCCATTACACCTCTTGATCGACCTCTTCCTGAGCGTCCCTCAGAACTCAATCTTTTTTTTTTTTTAAAGATTTTATTTATTTATTCGACAGAGATAGAGACAGTCAGCGAGAGAGGGAACAAGCAGAGGGAGTGGGAGAGGAAGAAGCAGGCTCATAGTGGAAGAGACTGACGTGGGGCTCGATCCCACAACACCGGGATCACGCCCTGAGCCGAAGGCAGACGCCCAACCGCTGTGCCACCCAGGCGCCCCCCTCAGAACTCAATCTTAGACTGTGTTTTCTTCTCTTACTTAACGTTTTGAGATGATCCCCTCCAGTGACAGGGCTATACATTCCTCGATATGCTAATCACTTCTAAATTTATCATTTTGCTCTGAATTCTAAGTCCAAGACTTATATATGAAACTACCTACTCAAAATCTCCAGTTAAAAAACCTAATACTAATTTCACATTTATAGCCCTAAAACATATCTCTTAATTAACTTGTCCGTAACCATCTTGCCCAGATCAAAACATGACCCCACCACTTATCCAACCGCTCCCAGAAAAGCCCGGAGGGTCATCATTTGCTTCACACTTTCCTCATAAGTTGTGTACAATTCATAAAGAAGTTCCATTTACCATGAGCTCTACTGTGACCTCTTAACTGCGCCATAGCTGTGACCCTAATCTGGGTGACGTGCGCCTCTCAACCAGACTATGGCTTTAGCCTACCAACTGGTTTCTCTGAGTTTATGCTTGGTCTTCTGAGAACAATTTTCTGCGAGGCAACCAGAGCAACTGTTTGGAATCATATAAATCATATAAAATCACTCTGTGGCCTTCCATTACATTCAAAATATAATCCCACTTCCATACCATAGCCTAGAGGGCCCTTTATGGTATAAACCGTCCCTCTCTCTCAGACAATCCCTACCATGCCTGGTCTTGCTCACTTCACTGTGGACACGGTCTCCTTTCTACACCTCAATCTCAACAGTTTGCCTTTCTTCGTCAGGGCTTTTACATTTGCACATTCCTCTGCCTGAAAGTTTCTCTTCCCAGATTTTTGTTTTCTTATTTTACTCAGATTTCCACTCAAACATCACTTTCTCAAGGAGGAAACCTCATGCCGTGGAAAGTAGGCACAGTGTTGAGCCACTCAGATTCTCCTTTTGGACCAAAGCACTCGGCTCCGTCCTTCCTAGGAAAGAGAATTGCCTCATTCAAGTTATGCTCACTCCTGGGAGTAGCCAGTGGTGGTGGAGGTGGGGCAGGAGGCACCTGGCTCCTTTGTTTCAGTTCAGAAAATTCCTCAAATGGCCATCACAGCCCTAGAGTTCCACATGGAACCCACTAAGGCCTTTGCTGTTATTCAGCATATTCAATCCCTCTTTTTGCCCAGTCCTGCTTCACTCACTCCCTCAAAAACATTGTTTCTCAGAAACTTCCCTCATAATCTTCTTGTATGCCAGCACCCATTCCATAATGATTCTTGAGAAGCTGACCTAAGACAAATACCCTATATAGCAACCCCTTGCTCCATAAGACTTTATCCCAATCATTTGATTCACCTTTTTTATAGCTTTTTCCCATGTCTGACATTAGATTAAATATTTAGAGATTATTTTTATCTGAGTACACAGCAGCACAACTGGAATGATGTCCCAAAGGGCAAGGGTGTCATGTATCTTGCTGCCCACTTTATTCCCATCCTCCAGGAAATGCCCGATATCTGCCTGATGTTACTGAAGGTGTTCCATGAATAGAGCGAGACATGAAGAAACACCAGTTTATAAAGACTTCAAGCATTTGTTAGTATGTTATTTAGTGCTCCAATCATTTACAATTGTTCGCAGACATCTACTGTGTTTTAACGTAGCTCTCTCTTTTGAAGATAATAGAAATAAAATGAGTGCCTGAATTTTCAATACGCACAATGTTATCAAGAGGGAGGATGGTACACTAATGAATAAGCAAACACTTTTTCCAATGGCTTAAGTGCACGTGTACATTTGTCTAAGAGGTGACCTCAGTGTACAGAGAAGAGTGTGTTTACCTTTTCCTGGCAGTGAAAGAAGTTATGCTCAAAAGGAGAGATTTGAACCAAACTTAAAATAATGAGCAGGCACTTGACACAAAGGAGGAAGTGAGGGTAAATCGAGATTATAAACAGAGTTTTCTAAGTGTGCAAAGGAAGGAAGATAAGAAAGAACCTGTTTTTCCTGAATATATATGAGTAATTTGGAATCCCTGCAGTTCAGGGAATAAAAAGAAAAATATTACAAGACAAAAACAGAAATTTTAGGAAGGTTCAAATTGTGAAGTTTTTTTGGATAACCTGCTACAATGGCGGTAAGGAAGGATTTTATGCTATGGAATGACATAGAAAGACTTACTTTGAAATAGCCATTCTGATGTAATGTTTTATATTAATTAAATGTGGGTGAGAATATATGTAAAAGATCCCAAATAGATAAGTCAGGGATAATTAATAATAATAATAATAATAATAATATTCGCTGAGCATATGTAATATGGCAGGCATTCTAATCTCTCTTTAAATACATTAACCCATGAGTTAATTATTACCAACCACATTTAAGAAGCTGAGGTACATATAGATTAAATAGCTTGTGGGGCACATGGGTGACTCAGTCAGTTAAGTGTCTGTCTCTTGATGTCGGCTCAGGTCCTGTTCCTCCAGGTCATGACATTGAGCCCATCTTGGGCTCTGAGCTCAGTGGTGAGTCTGCTTGAGATTCTCTCTCTCCCTCCGCCCCTCCCCTTGTGCTTGCTCTCTCTTTCTCTCAAATAAATAAATAAATCTTAAAAAAAAAAAAGATTAAATAGCTGCTCTCAGTTACAAAATTCCATCTGGTAGAGGAGAAGTCAGTCTGTAGATTGGAGGTACCTGATTTTACTCTGCCAACTTTCTACAGGTGAGCATCTCACACTCCTTGTTTCCCTTAACTTATCCCTTCAGGCTCCTTCCCTAACTAGGTAAAACACTGTACATGCCGCCAATATGTGACTTACTGATTTCTGCTCGTGTGAATTCATGTGGGCAGTTGGCACATAGGCATATGGGCAAATCTCACTTCATCCTTTAGAATCTGCCAGAACCCTGCTCAAAAGTCTCAGTTAAATTCTACTCCCCCATTTCTTCAAGTATTTGAATCTCATGGATATACTGTTTTCATCTGATTAAGTTGCCCCTATTTATCATGCTTTAATTGAATCTTTCTTAAGCTTCTTAATATAAAAATTTACATCAGGCAGTGCATTCTCAGCTCCCCATGGCCTTGATTGAATACAGCTGTGTTTAATGAATCCTGTTTACTGACCTATTAGCATCTCATGATTCAAAAAATATTCCTGAAGTGCTTACTTTGCCAGAGACCCTTCCAGTTGCTGGAAATACTGAGAAGGCAGCAGATCCAGGAAGATTCACAAGCCATCTTTCCGGAGGTGACTCCCACCTCTGCTGGCTGTGAAGTGGGGTGAAAAGGGTTTGGGGAAGAGGACCCCCAGCCTAATGGGTCCATGAGGCACCAAAAGACATACCTCATTCAGTGAGAGGGGAGAATGAAGAATTGGACACAATGATCCAACAATGACCAAGCCAAAATGCCTTATTACCTATGGTTCTTGTGCCAAAAACAGTTCTGAAGAGAGCTGCTGTTTTCTGCCTCTGGGAGAAAGTTAGTTGGCTCTGAGACTTCCCCTCTTGTGCGCCCTCTTCCCTCCTCCGCCCCGACCCTGCTCCTTCCTGCTTTCCCTTCTCCTTCCATTAGGTCTCTCTCCTATCTCTTTCTATTTATTTACTTTGCTCTCCTTTTTCTGCCAAAACAAATCTCTCCATCTGGAGTGGACTCATGAAACAACCTTTTCCTTTGGTCCCCTCATTTTGGCACTCTGACTGTTGAAGATCTTCCAGGTTCCTTATTTCCTAACTCAGGGCCTGGACATTGGCTTCTGGCTCCCCAATTAATGGATTCCACTTCTTTCCTTTGCCCTCACCCCCTACCAGATTACATTTTACTCATCATTTATATTTTGGTTCAAGTATTTTTTTCTCATGGCTAGATAAAAAGCATGATTACATGTATTACAAAGAGCACTAACTATTTTTCAGGGTCTGTTTTATAAAATAGATATTTATACACATATATTTATGTGCATTATTACATGCACTTTATGTAAATATATGTGTGTGTATATATATGCACATTTATATAATTTTACATTAAATGCTCATTTAATGTTAAATTAATATCCATTAAAATATTTCTCTCCAAACCTACACAGCAGTCATTTTTATAACCATCATTTTCAGAAGGCCCAAAGAAGAATCAGAAGTGTTGAGTACCGCGCCCAGGGCCACACATGGACTAGGACGTAGAGCTGGTTTTTGAACTCGGCCAGCTCTGAGTCAGGATGCCAATGACTAGCCTGAATCCCCGAGGCTAGGTTAGACCTCCCTGATCAATCGTTCCACGGGACCCCATATGTTTCCTCTGCACCTTTCCTTTCCTAAGGTCTTTATTCAAATAATGATGATAATGATGTATCCAGGGCTTGTTTTTTGTTTTGCTTTGTTTTGTTTTGTTTTGTTTTTTTTGTACTAGGCCCCAGGCTCCATGAAGGCAGGGACAGTGCCTGTAGTTTTCCAGCATCTGTTTGCTGGCACAGGCCTGGCACAGAGCAGGTCTCTGTAAACACTTGTGCGAAGACTATTAGGAAAACAGCTGATGAAACCAGTTCACGGCAAGAAAGTGCCAAGTGCCGAATGTATCAAACTATAAATGGTCCTTGGCTTGGCTGAATTTTCTGTAGCATGGTAAAGAAAACTTCATCATAGGTGACTAAATAAAAAGTGATATTTTCCCAAAATTATCCCTCGGAAAAGAAAGTCACTTAGTATTTGGGCCCAAACCAGTGTCTTAACATTACAGGCACTTTTTCAATGATTTATTTTGACCACAACACACTGTTTCAAGGAAGACCTGTGTCCTGAAATTACTTCAATCACTGTTAGCTCTGAGTCCTTGTGAAGGGCACCTAAAGTTGCAGGGAAAATGAGACAAGGACATTGAATACATAGTTATGACCTTTTTCTTGAACGGAGCTCATAATTCCAAGTGTTGGATATCATTATCAACAACACTTTCATATATGATGAAAAATAGTACAGTCAATACTCACATTATGGAGCATATGGATTTATATTTATAGAGTGAAAATGACGATAGTCTTAGTGGTACATGGATCAGTTCTGGTGGCTTGAGATAAAATCCTCAGTTAACAGCATCATATGTGTATACCCAAAGTTGTGCCTCTTACACAACTTGGATGGAAGCTGGAAAGATCTGCTGTGAGGGCAGAAGGTGGGCAATACATGGAAAGGATGCATAACTCGATGAGCTCCTTGATATCCACAATGCGAGTGCAGAGTTCAAATTAAATTCTTTAATATAGAATGGGTGGCTCAGTCGGTTGAGTGCCTGACTCTTGATTTCAGCTCAGGTCATGATCTCAGGGTGGTGAGATCGAGCCCCATGTAGGGCTCCGTGCTGGGTGTGGAGGCTGTTTGGGATTCTCTCTCTCCCTCTCTTTCTGCCCCCCCTCCTCCTCTCCAGCCTGCGTACGCTCTCTCTCTCTAAGAAAAAAAAAATTCTTTAATGTAATATGATGGCATAAAAGTCAATAACTCTATATATAATTTATAATACAGAGGTAATAATTTGCTTTATGCAATTTGTAATCAAATTATTAAATATGTATACAAATATATTACTATAATTGTATATATTCATCACAATAATCTTGATTTTATATGTATTATATGATCTATTATATAATTGTGTATAATACACATATATAATTTGTAAATATAAATACATTTTATTTTATATATGCATATGTATAAATTTTATTTAATGTTTATATATTCTTGTTGGCCTAAACATTGCGTGAATCCTTTTTTTTTTAAATCTGACAAGTATTTTTATTTTCACATTCACCTGACATTTGCCAAACACAAATTCTTATTCTCCTTCCTCCCTCCTGCCACCCCTCACGGAGTCAAACAGACTAGCTTCCAGGATCCAGGAAGGCGGTGCCTTAACTGTAATGAGGTTTGCGTCAAGTCCCAGGGCTGTCCTGAGTGTGGATACAGAAGTGACAAGTAAGAAGGAAACAGGCCTGAAATAGTTGTTCATAAGGAACAAAGGACGAGTGTGCTTTTTTTTTTAACTTCTCCCTCTGTGCCTCTGTCTCTCTTCTCTTTGTTTCATTGGAACTTTGAAATACTAAATATGGGCTCTCAAAGTATTGTAAATTATATTTATCACATTTATTTATGTCTACAGGAACAAGAATCCTTTTATGAACTGTACCAATTTTGCATAAATTACAGTAGAGTCAAATGAACTTTGTTACTTGGTTTTTTGAATTACATCACTAAGATTTCACCATGAACCTTCCCTTATTTCAGCTATTCAGGTCTCATGATGATAAACTCATAAATGGAAAAAATATCTAAAACATAAAAGGGAACACAGCCTCTGACAATCACAAGAATTAAGATATATAAAGATAAATATATAATTAATTTGAAACATACTATTGTTTTGGTTAAGGAGCACATTATCATTTTTCTGTCTCTGATCTAATGATATACGTTTTGTAATGTATCAGTTATGTTTGCAACAAGCAAACAAGAACATCTGTCGTGTATCCCAGAGGTTCTGTGTATAATTGCCAAAACTATGAATACATTATATTCACATGGGGATTTTTTTTATGTAGAACATTCTCTTCCTTTCTTCCTAATCTTTATGCTTAGCTTTGAAAAAATAAGATGTTTTGAATATTAAAATCATCTATACTTTATTGTGAATAAAATATAATTCAAGAGGGCTTGTATCTAAGAAATTAGCTTTAAAAAATGCTGTATTGTAAGCATTCCCAGTGCATTCAGGAATATACAGAGAATATACAGATGCAATTCTGCAGGAGCTATTTCTTCTTCCTTTTTTTTTTTTTTTTAAGATTTTACTTATCTATTTGTCAGAGAGAGAGCACAAGCAGGGGGAGTGGCAGGCAGAGGGAGAGAAAAGCAGGCTTCCTGCTGAGCAAGGAGCCTGATGCAAGACTTGATCCCAGAACCCTGGGATCATGACCTGAGCCAAAGGCAGATGCTTAACCGACTGAGCCACCCAGGAGTCCCTGCAGTAGCTGTTTCTGAATCTCAAGATTGTTTGCGGGAAAAATGGATAAGAAAATGTCCACGTGCTATTTGTTCCTTCCTTGCTGGGCACCATGTAAAATGCATTCCCAGCCAAAATTTTATCCCTCAATATGCTTTAAATTGAGTCTGTCTCTCTCCATACCTGTGTAGGAAGGCAACATGCAATATGTGGCTACATGCTTTAGATTTCAACATCAGTGTCGGTTTGTTTCCTTGGAAATGGTGAGTCTACTCAAGGAAAGCAGATTGATCATGTCATCTGTTACAAGTTCATAGAGACTTAACTCTTGCCAGGTGGGAAATCCACTGTGCTCACTGAATACTTAGGGAGATGAGCACCTCTTTCTCTAAGAACTATTTAAGATTTCTTGTGACATGAATTATCATAATTTCTGGCCAGCTAGGTTTTTGTCCTCACTTAATTTCTTTGGCTAGAATTTCCTTACATTTACAGGAGACACCCCGCTCCACAGAGGTAGCCCAGCCAGCTGGGTGAGAGGTGGACACCGAGCCTGGCTGCCTGGGTTTGACACTCGCCTCGCCCATTGACTATCATGGCCTTGGAGAAGTTGCTGCACGAGTCTCTGTCTCAGTTTCTGCAGATGCAAAATGAGGCTAATAATAATTGCTACTCCTAGAGGATTATTTAGAGAATGTAATGAGTTAATCTATAACCCCTTAGCACAAATCCTGCCACATGCATGCTATGTGAGTTAGCTTGAATTACAGAAAGTATTTAGAATGAAAAACATGTACTTGCCTCCATTTGGGGAACGGTACTGTGTAGTAGCTAACACAGCTCATTCTCCTTTGGTCGTCAGTGATACGCGTGCCAAATGCCACCATTTCCATTTGTTCCTCTAGCAAGTGCTTACTGAGCAACTAGGCATCAGACGCCATGTTTGTAACAAAGGCCAAGTTTGAGGAAGTCAGCAGCTCCGAGCCAGAGCTAGTAAAGGGCGGGGTGGCAGGGGAAATCTCATGCACTGAAAATAAAAGGTGGCAAATGCAATAGGTAATCGTCTTTGCACCATGAAAGGACTTAGAGTGTTAAATCAGACCATCCTGCCATGACCACTGCTAGAACCCTGGAGTCAGTTAGCCTTAGTTTAACAAGTACTAGATCTGTTAATTACCAAACTTAAGAGCAAAAATAAATCTCTGTACTCTGTAAGTCCCCATTTCCTTTCTGCAAAGTGTGGGAGACAAAGTACTTTCCTCACCGGGTTGACACGGTGATTGGTTTTTCACAACAATAGCTGATATTGCCAGAACACTATGAGTCAAGTGTTGTGTGAATGGCTTTGGGTGGATTCCCAAAGACTGCACGTAAAATACTTAGAGTCATGCCTGACAAAACAGCCAATAACGTTTTATTTCCTTTGACGTCACAGGAATCAGCATGCGGTTGAAAGGATAAGCACTTTCTAGTGGTTCCCTGGGAGACTTCCATTTCCTGTCCGCTTTCTAAAGAACCCGGCTGAGCCTGTTCCTAGATGAAGACAGAGCAGAGGCAGAAGACTTCTGTCTAGGGGGGTTTCTGATACGCGACTCGGTCTGAGGTGATTACGTGCTTCAGTGAAGGAGGACAAACCATTAAGTTTGAAAGGCCGTAGTAACATCCAAAGGTGGCTCGTAACCTGAACACCTCGCAGGGAGAGGGGTGGGTAGTGGAACTGTGCCTATTTTATGAGGACACAATGGTCTCTATAGCCAGTGATTGTATATCCCCCAGAAGATTAATGAGTCAGGCTATCCCTAACCTATGCTCGTTGGTACTTGGCTAGCTTTAGAAAGTCCAGTGATAAAATAATTTTGCTTAATAGATTAATTTCACTGTCATGTTCAGAAGGCTTAGAATAAGGGAATGGTATGAGACAGGGTCAGAGCATGTAGCAAGTCAAAGGAATTTAATTTTGTTCTAAAACTGATGATAAGCCAGCTAAAAGTTTTAAGCGTGAGAATGTCATGACATGCGTTGTGTGGTTTTCAAAGTTCACTTGGCTGCTAGGTTGAGAACACACAGAAGGGGTAAGAGCCGGGCAGAGGCCAGCTAACAGGCTGTGTTAATAGTGCAGGCGAGATATGGACGTGCCGGAATGAAGTAATAGTGGTAAGAATGGAAATGACAGGATGGGATGTGTGTCAGTGAGCTAGTCGGCACTTCTTTTTTTCCCTTTAACATCCTTAACCTGAGAATGTATAATTTCAGGAAGTAAGCAAAAAAGAAGAACCAGTGCGAGAAGTCTTGATTTTTACCTTGAGCAACTCGGTCCACTTATGGAAATGTGGAAATCTGAGGGAGGAAATAATTTGGGAAGTGAGGGAATAGAAAGTTGTTTCTACTGTGTTAAAATTGGGATGGCAGTTAGATATTTGTATCAACAACTAGGCAATTGAATGTGTGATTCTAGAGTTTGGATTTGTAAATATTAGTTAGACATCTATTTGCAAAGGTTGAGTTAGATCTAGAATCTAGTCCAAGAGAAAAGTTGGGGTTAGTTACAGTTTGTACTTGAAGTGCTACGTGCCCTAACCCTGTCTCACACCATTCTTTTATTCACCTTCTGAACATGACAGCGACATTAATCTAGTAAGCAAAAATTATGATGTAACTGGATTTTGTAAACCTAGCCAAGTACTGGGAACAGCCCAACTCCAATGGAGACACCCAACAAGAGGAAGTATTAGGATAAGAGACAGAAAATGTGGTGTTCTGGAGGCCAAGAGATGAAAGGGGGGTTTTTCTGATGAATGTTGTAGAGATATTGCTGAAGAGGAGCTCAGAGGCCCATGTTGTCGACATCATGGACGTGTCTGGAGACCTGGAGAGGAGCTGTGTCAGGGAGTGACATGGCCAAGGAACAGGGAGGGTGAGCAGGCAGAGATTTCAGGAAGTTTTGTCGAGGAAAGGCATCCAGAATTGGATTGGGAATTGGAAAAGAATGTGAGGTGAAGATTCTTTTTATTTTATTTCACTTATTAAAGACTGGGGATATTGGTCTTGTTTGTGGGAGAATGAGGATAATCTTACAGAGAGGAAGGAATTAGAGATGCGGAAGAGAGACTGTGTAATCATAAAGAAACTTCCATGAGAAGGTGGTATGGACCAGGACCTACAGCATGAGAAGAGAAATTGGCCTCTGGTAGAAGGAGGGACATTTTATGCTTAGAAGAAGACCAAGGATAAAAATTATAATTTCAGAAGCACATAGGTTGTGAATTTTAGAGATGGGGTGCTGAGCCTATTTTTAATAAGTGCCCTACAAACAGCGTTTCCTACTTCAAAGATTGCACAGAGGAAAGCAGGATTTTCCTGTGTTTGATCCCAGGAGGCATGTCTAGGTTGTCTCTACAAAGCCGAGTGCTGGGCCTCCCTCTTCCAACAGGCTTGGTGCCCTGTCTGAGCTCAATTTCTAAGCAAGCAAGTGTCCAGGTGCTGGGGAACTGGTATTTGCTAGCACTCCCCTAAACAGAAAGCTTGAAACCAGTACATTTGTTCCTGGCTTAGAATTGCACTCTGAGACAGCAACAGGGCAGTGATGTTTCTTTCTGAGAGCCTACACTCACAGTGCCTTGAGGACCATCTTTGGGATGCCTGAACATGGGAACTGTACACCTAGTTAAACTTTGCCAGCAGTTCTTGAGCTAAATAAAACTTGCTGGAAGTCATGCATGCAAAGTGGTGTGGATGGTGCTGTTCTGGTCCACAGCAGAGGGCTTAGGCTGGGTCCCCCCAAGGGCTGGAGACATCCACTAGGGTTAGGGTAGGTTATAAGAGTGGACAATAATCAAGTGGCCGCACTGCCTGTTTGTAGCCACAACTGCTTTTGAGATAATGGGAGCAAACAACCCTTGGAGGTTAATGGTGAGTCAATGTGAATACCAGATAGCCCAAAAGTGTGAGTCACCTATTTCCCAGGTGTTCATAGGATCCACAGGGCACTAAAACCTTTGATAAGGCAGCCTACATAGGAGGCAAGGCGATGGGATTGGGGAGGGGGACACAATTCCACAGCATCCCTGAGTGGGCATATCACTCAGAAATCCTCAAGTTCAAGGGACACCTCTGATGACAAGGTGTCAACAATTCCATCACATGGGTCCTTCACAAATGTGAGTATCCTTCTGAATCCTAAGGAGGATGAAAAGGCAAAACCATTTAGACTCTTTGTGAAGAGATAAGGACCACCTCCCACGGACGTACCAAGCAAAAGCGGAATCTCTAGATCGAATGGACGCATTCATACAGTTGACTAAAATCTGAGGGTGGGAAGAAGATAGTTCGCTTAAAACGCTGATCACAGCTTTAATTGTCTGAATTCAATAATTGGGAGCAGACAGTCATATCTATTTTATTCCTGAATCGGCTCCTGTGACTTCACATGCAAACCCCATAGAGCTTTCTGAGAAGCTTCCTGACAAACTCGATAAATCCCACACACCAAATAGAACCCATTTACTGAAATTACTCAGAAACAGTGGGTCGTGATGTCATGGTTACATGAAAACTGCAGGTCATAAAATCAATGCCAGGAAATGGAGCTCTCTGCACCCAGGTCTCAGGGTCTAAGAGACAGGAGAATAGGAGACAGAGAGAGGAGCAGGGGAGGAGTGCTCATGAGCCAAATCACCACACAGGCTGCTTCTTGCAGAAGAAGCTGGTGTGCCGGCTGACCAGACTGTAGGCATCAGAATGTGATTTTCTGTGACTTTTCAGGGGAGGCCAAGGAACCAGCATCTCCTGAATCAGTTCTCATCCTGTCCATGAGTCCTGGCACCAAATGGTACTTGCTGATGTTCCCCTGAGCACTGCACAACATATCGACTGAAACATATCAACTATATGCTCCATGTAAATATCATTGTATATATCAAATCTATGTCTCTGCATATTCTTACTGTGATTTGTGCCCCATCGATACACTCATATATTTAATTCCCACTAATTGTATGGATAAAGTATAGTAAGATGAGTTCTCAACAAAGGTGACATGACTAAAAACATCATAATGTTCTAGCCTAGCAGTCGGAAGTCCACAAATCTACTCCCAACAATCCATCACCTCAGTGTTTGGATGTGGACAAGCCATTGAGCATTGGGCTCACTTGCCAGAGCTGACAGTGCAGGTGCTTTGCCTTTCCTGGCCAACCCATGTGGACGATTGATCCCCTGTAGTTAGCATGTCGGCATCCCTCAGCAGTGAGGTGTGCCTTCAGCTTTTGTTCTGTTTAAATTTATTTTGATTTTATATAGTCATATTTTCCTAATAGTGTGCCACCAGGTTATATTGTTTCTCATTAATGAAGCAATCAGTATTCCTATCTTTGGAAATAAGCTGCAAACACATCACATGATATTGCAACTTTTATTCAAGAAAGTCAGTGAAATGGGAAGAGACATCAAAGATGGCAGTAGAGTAGAAGGACCCCAGGCTCCTCTCTTCCCACAAACACAGCTAGATAACTATCAAATAATAAAAACAAACAAACAAACAACAACAATAACAAAAAACCCAGAAATCAGCCTGAACACTGACAGAACAAACTCCACAACTAAAGAGAGAGAAGAGGCCACGTTGAAGAAGGTAGGAAGAGCAGAGATATGGCTTAGGGGAAAAAAACAGATTGTGAGTGCTGCAGAGGGGAGGGAGCTGTGATCAGGGAGAAAGGGAGTGAGAGAGGAGCACAGAGGGAAATGCACAATAATGTTTTCCCCAAAGCCATTGACTTGGAAAATGAGAAGGGCTAACTTTCTTGAGTTCTTGCAACCAGCAGAGCTTAAAGCCTGGAGTTTTAAAGGTTAGCAGGCTTGGCTGGGATAGAGCCTGGAGGGCACTGCACTGCTCCCAGAGAGAAGGCACACCCCCCAGGGCAGACAGTATGGAAACAGCGATTTGAAGACTGCCTGGGACACACAGTGGGGAGATTATTTACCCATCCCAGCCAGTGTCCCTGAGAGGCAGTGCTCACAGAGACATCCCTCTGGGAATAGGGGAACTGGAAGGAGCCATTTCCTTCCCCCATCTCTGAGCATAAACACAGAGCCACCCAAGGAAATCAGCTCAACTTGGACACTAGCTGCCCAACTTGCTTACACCAAGTCCCACTGCCCAGCACTCTGGTAGGACTGCCCTCAATCAAGCTTGCCTCAGTCCAAATGCAGTGGGTCCCTCCCCCAGAAGACCACTTCAGGCCCCCTGCCCACACACATACCATGTCTCTAAAGCATGGGTTTTAAAGATCAGCAGGCTTGTCAGGGATAAAGACAAAAGGGCAATACATTGCTCTTGGAGAGAAGGCAGGCAAACAACCTGGGAGCAGACACCATGGTAACAGTGATCTGAAAAATGTCTGGGGCACACAGTGGGGAGATTATTCTCTATTCTAGGAGCACTTTCTGAGATGCAGTATTTAGGGAGACACATCTCCAGGAACAAAGGAGCTGGTTGGTGCCATTTCCCTCCCCCTTCCATCAGTATAAACACAGAGCCAACTGAGGGAAACAGCTCAGCTTGGGCACTAGCTGCCTAACTTACTTACAACAAGCCCCATTGTCCAGCACTCTGGCAGGAGCGCCCTTCCCAATCAAGCTTGCCTCAGTCCCAGTGTGGTGGGCCCCTCCCTCAGAAGATCAGCACAGACTTCTTCCCACACCATGTTTCCCAACCTGAGAGTTCTGCAGAGCCTCAGTTCTGGTGGAGTTGGTGTCAGGTGTCATTTCACAAGCTGACCAGAGAACACCTAGTTAAAACTTGCCACATTCAGGCCAGGGACCAAACATTGCCCAATACAGACCAGGGGAGACCCTGCAGAAGATTTCCCTGAAGGATAGAGCAGCCAAAACACAACAGCAGAGCACAGGCAGCACACACTAGAGACACTCGCTGAAGCAGCGGGCTCTGGGCACTATGTGACCTCTTCTTCATAAGGCCATTACTTTCAGGAGCAGGAGACATAACTGGCTTTTTTTAATACAAAGAAGAAGACAGAGACTTAGACAAAATGCCAATATGAAGGAATTTATCACAAATGAAAGAACAAGATAAGACCAAGGCCAGAGATATAAGTGAAACAGATATAAGTAACATGTCTGTTGGAGAATTTAAAGCAAAGATTATAAGGATACTCGCTGGGCTTGAGAAAAGAACAGAAGACATCAGTGAAGCCCTTATCAAAGATCAAAGAGTTTTAAAAAAAGAATCAATTGGAGATGGAGAATGCAATAAATGAGATTGGAAACAGGTTTGATGTAATGAACAGCAGGCTGGAACAAACAGAGGAATGAAGACAAAATAATGGAAAATAATGAAGCTGAAGGAAAGAGAAAAAGAAGAATTATGCAACACGAACATAGACTTAAGGACCTCGGTGACTCCATCAAACATATAACATTCATATTATATGAGTCCCAGAAGAAGAGAGAGAAAGGGGGCAGAGAATTTATTTCAAGAAATAATAGCTGAAAGCTTCCCTAATCTGGGGAAGGAAACAAACATCCAGATCCAGGAGGCAGAGAACTCCTATCAAAATCAACAAAAGCAGGCCAACAACAAGACCTATTGTAATTACATTTACAAAATATAGTGATAAAGGAAAAATCTTAGAAGCCACAAGGCAGAAGAAGTCAGTAACTCACAAGGGAAAGCCCATAAGGCTAGCTGGAGATTTCACAACAGAAATTTGGCAAGCCAGAGAGAATGGCATGATATATTCAAAGTGCTGAATGGGAAAAAATCTGCAGCTAAGAACATTCTATCCAGCAAGTCTATCATTCAGAATACAGGGGGAATAAAGAGTTTCCCAGACAAAATAAAGCTAAAGGAGTCCATGGCGATTAAACTAGCCCTGCAAGAAATATTAAAGAGCAAAGGAGAGACCTAAAGTGACAAAGACAAGAAAGGATCAAAGAAAATCTCCAGAAACAACATCAAAATAAGTAATAAAATGGCAATTAATACATATCTATCAGTAAGACTCATCTATATGCTGCCTACAGAGAGCCATTTTGGACCTAAAGACACCAGCAGATTGAAAGTGAGGGATGGAGAAACATTTATCAAGCAAATGGATATCAAAAGAGAGTCAGAGTAGAAATACTTATATCAAGACAAACTAGACTTTTTTGTCCTTGTATTGTTTTTGTACTGCTTTAGTATCAGGGTAGTACTGGCCTCATAGGATGATTTTGAACATGCTCCCCGTATTCCATTTTTGTAAGATTTTGGTAAAGATTGTCAGTTATTTTTCCTAAATATTTGGAAGAATTCACCAGTGAAACCATGTGGTTTTGGGCTTTTCTGTGCTTGGAGTTATTTGATTCTTAATTCAACTTTTATTCTTGTTATTGTTCTAAGAAATTTTCCTACTTCTTGGATTCAAGATTGGTAACTTGTGTGTTTTAAGGAATTATCCGTTTTGTTTTGTTTTGTTTCCCCCTAAGTTACCTGATTTGTTAGTATATGATTATTTATGGTGATCTGTTACCATACCATGTATTTCTGTGGTTATCTATTATTGTTTTCATTTCCATTTCTCATTTTGGTTTCTGAGTCTTCTCTCTCTGTCTCTTTTTTTTTTCTTATTGTAATGAAATCACTGATTTTTTTTTTTAATTTTCATTACTTTCAATGTTACATTATTGTTTATTTTGGTCTCTATTTTACTTAATTCTGATTTTTCTTTGTTATTTCCTTCCTCAACTAAATTTCAACTAAGTTTCTTCTTTTTTCTAGTTATTTGTGGTGTGATGTTAAGTTGTTTATTTGAACTTTTTTCTTAATAGAAGCATTTATAGCATACATTTCACTCTAATATCTGCTTTTGCTGCATCCCTTAAGTTTTGGAATATTGTGTTTCTTTTTTCTCGTCTTGAGATGTATTTTGATTTGCTGTTTGATTCCTTATTACACCTGTTGCTTGTGCAGTAGTGTTTTTAATATTTACATATTTAATATTTACATTATAGATTTTCCAGTTTTGTTTCATTGTTGATCTATCAGTTTTGTACCATTGCAGATGGAAAATATACTTGTCATGATTTCAGTCTTCTTAAATTTGTAATACTCATTATGTCTCTTTTTATGTGATTTATCCAGGCTACTCTTCTGTGTGTTCTTAAAGAAAATGTGTGTTCTATTTTTCTTGGATGGATTTTTTACATACATCTTTTAGAACCATGTACTCTGAAGTATGCTTCAAGGAAAAAATGTTCTTGCTGAAGAAGTAATAATAACTTTAACTGAGGGTACTCATTTAAAATAAAGCATGTCAGAGTGGAGGTGGGGGATGGGTGAAATAGGTGAAAGGGATTAAGAGTACACTTATCATGATGAGCACTGAGTAATGACCTAGAGAATTGTTGAATCACTTTATTGTACACCTGAAACTAAGGTAACACTGTATGCTAACTGTACTGGAATTAAAATAAAATACTTAATAAAAAAAAGTCAGTGAAATAATGGTTTCCACTTTTAGTCCCAATAGTAAATGTAAATTCATTTTGGTCTAAAGGAAGAGAGCAATGTTGAAAGACAAAGAAAGACACACACACACACACACACACACATACACACACACTCAGAAAGAGAGATTGAGAGAGAGAGGCTTTGAGAGAGACTATCGATGGAATACTCTTATTTCACTGGCTTTGGGTGAGTAAGTGAACAGTGTTAATTCTCCATGTAGGAATGTACTTATTTTTATACTTTAATACTAAAATACAATCACAATAATGAAAACTTGATAATAAATAAGCAGCATGTTTTTAGAGACTAATTTCAATTATAACAGAATGCATGCTAACACATTTAGTGACTTTTTTAAAAAGTATTTTACTTTTATACATTCTTGGTGATGCATTTAAAAAGAATGTGTTGAAATCAAATAATATTTAAGCTGGTATAAAGATTATGTTTTATTAGATATTTGGCACTTAGGTCAAAATTTTCTAGGGTGATTTAGCAGAATTCTATATTGTTTCAATCTTTATTTTTCTAAGCACCATTTTCTATATCACTAGCATGAAATAACTGTCTTATGATTCCCACAATCTTGGTCTCCCACAGTGCACAATAATTATGTATACACATATCGCATCTCTCTCCTCAATACCTCCCTTTTTCTTTCTTTCTCTCCATATTCACATTCAGCCATATTTTAGTCGTATTCATATAAATCACAGTTATCTCAAAAGAAAAATAAAAAAATTGTCCAAACATTAAAAATTTCCTTTATAAAGTATGAAGAACACACAGAGATAAATATCTTTATTTTCAGAAGAAGACTCTGAACCAATGAAAGTATTCTGTAATAGAATATCACACTCTTGTAAAGAAGGAAAACGATCCTTTTATACACAAAGGATCATCTCATTTACTACCCATAATACTGGTCTTGATTTTGGAAACCAAAGCCAACAATCCACATTACATTTTAAAAAGTTATTAAAATTTAAGCAACAAGATATTCAGTTGGAAGCATAATGAGCAGTTATCTTAAAAGTAATGTCATGTCATCCTAGAATTTTTATAGCTGAGTAGTATCACTCAGCTTTAGTAAGTTTATGATGTTTCAGTCGTACAGTCCATATGTGAAAGCCCTCTGTGGGAATGTGTTTTATATTCCCCTTCAAACAAGTTTTAATATAATATGATTTTATTCAGAACATAATTTTGTATCAATGATTCAAAGAGATATATGTCCATAATGTTGGTAAATATTTAATTTCATTTATTATTTCAGTGAGTTATAAATCAGATGTAGCGAGAGTATTTTAAATCTCTCTTCGGTATGGAGAATAGAATAATATAAACTCCTCATTTATATAATAAATACCCAATTATTAACTATCAGGGTGGTGAATGATTTCAGGTCATTCCTTTGTATCTTATACCTAATTTTAATATATATTTCTTTCAAAACACTTTTTCTAGAATAGAGTCTTGCTTAGCATTAAATTTTTATGCTATTTTGCCCTGAGTTTGCGGCAGTCTGGAGCTGGCTGCTGGCTAGGGTTAGAGAGATTCCTGGTAGTAGAGGATCAGGGAGGATGTAATGGAATGCATGTGGATTAAGCAAATATTGCCTCCATCAGGACCCTGTGCTAAACAGTCAACCTTGGGATGCAATGCTAGCAAAAAACTCATGAATTCTCTGCTTTGCGTGGTGATTTCTTCTACTTTTGCAATCACCTCATCACATTGTCATGTAAATTAGCTGAATATACTATGGTCATAAGCTTCCAAAAGGATGGCTGGTCCCAGGACAGGAACAAAAGGAACAAGTCTACCATCTCTATTTCCTGATAACTTGCTATTTAAAGAAAATCAAAGTTCTTTATCATAACTTCAAAAGAAAACCCATAATGTGCAAATGTTGAAAAGACTGGTGAGGTGGGTTTTCTTGTCCACAGCTCATGAAAGAGTAAACACATTCAACTTTTTGGGGAAGTATTTTGACAGGGCTAATGAATAACCTTAGATATATCTACAGATTTAATCTTTTCTGTCCATTCTGTAGTTTTGGTAAAGAAAATATTAAAAATGTGTGTGAGAAACCAGAGGCAGCAGGTTGGAAAAGGAGGTAGAAATCATTCAATTTTCTGAGTAAGATCAATGTAGGCACCATTGATTTAAATTGCCTTTATAGGGGACAGGAATTATTTTCCTTGTTATTGATTTAGTATTTACTACAATAATGAGAAAATGACAATTATAATAATTTACCTTAAAAAATATAATACAAAGATTTTCCCCAAAAAGGGGACAAATTCTCAACTTGAGCACATGAATTTCATCCCAGTTCTTCCTTTCTGTCCTTCGATTTTGCTGAATAATAAATGCAGTGGTTTCTATGTCCTTATCATAAAATCCATCCTTTCCACACTTTCTGAAAATGAAAACGTTTAATAAATATCAAACTTTCATGATTCAATATTCGTAGTGAAAGTATTTAAACATTTTGAAGTATTAATCTTGGAAAAGAATGAAGAAATCTTGGCAACTAATTTTCTTCAAGGTTATATATTCTTTATTCATTACTTGTCTGTAGGAAATAGAAATATCTTATTTAGGTCTTAGAAGTGCACATTCAAGCTGCTGACTCATTTTGAGAGGTTGACAAGGTGGCTCCAAAAATTCAAATGCAGAAATTTTATTCATTTTATTTTATATGTTGTATGAATATGGCCAGGAAATGCTACGCATATTTATTCATAACAGGGAAAGGAGTAGCTTGGTGTAGGTTAGATCCTATGCTGGACGGACTCTTTTTTCTGGCTATAGAAAGGTTTCAGGAAGAAAGTAACATTAAATGGGCATTTGAATGCTGAAAATATGAAAGATCAATGCCTGCGAAATTGGAATCTTTGGAAAAAATGAAAAGAAATGAGAAAATAGAGGTGATCTTAGCCGATTAGAAATCTGTGAGTTTTGAGCACCTGAAGCAGGGAATTGGAGGAGGCACAAAAGCTTGGGAGAGATTGACAGTACAGTGAGGACACCAAATAAGAGCAATGCGGGTTACTAGCATTTTAATCACAGAACATACACAATTGCAATGAACAGGTGGGGGAGCCTGTAAAGGAGGTGTGAGAATATAAGAAGTGACAGTGTATTAATTTACGTTAAAATTTCAGCCAGTGCTTCCCACCCTCAGAACCTCTTGACACATGATATTTAACCTGCAACTCAAGAATGAGAGGATAATGAGTGGATGATATGTTTGAGGAATATGAGAATAAATAAAATGAAAGTAGTCCTTCACTGTCTCCTGAGCGCACCTTTTCTTCTGTCCGACCTGCTGCTGACTTGGCCAGGCTCTCATCAACTTTCCCTGCCCTAACAGAATGGCCTCCTAACTAGAATTCCCACTGCTGGTTTTTCCCTCTTTAAGACACTCCCTGCTCAGAGTTGTCTATGCTATTTTACCATTTCTAAAATATGGACAAATCCACAATGCAGAGAATTGCAGTCTAACGCTGTCTTTGCCCAAACATATTTATCCAAAAAAAGTTGGTACCCAAAGATGAGTGATGCATGTGGTAAAGAGAACCTCTGGTGTACAGGAACACACTGGACCCGTGCGGAAGCTACTTTAAGGACCAGACACATAGTGACAATCTCCACATGTGCTCAGAATAAGTGGAAACAGTGTCTTGTTTGTTGGAGGGAGACAGACAGCAGTCTTTCTTCTTTCTTGATAAAAACTTGAAGATCACTAATACTTTTGCAGACATTGATAATAAAGCCAGCTAACATTTACTGAGCATTACAAACTGCCAGACACTTTCCACATGCCATTTCAATTAATGTTGACAATAATCTTAGGAGGTAGGGGTCACTAGTTACCCCAGTTAACAAACAAGAAAACTGAGACACAGAAGCCCAAGAGTCTTTCCTCTTAGACAATCAAGTGAATGTTGCAGCCTGGATATGACATGAAAAAGTCTGACTCCAGAATCTGAACCTTTCTCTCCAAATCTATCTCCCAGATTCAACCTAGTTTGTAGCTCCATTTTCCATTTGTAGTCCATTTTCCTTCCCTCCTGATTCCCTCCCACTCTTCCTTCTTTCCTTCCTTCCTTAATTTTCTCCTTTCTTCCTTCCTTCCTTCCCTCCTTCCTTCCCATCTTCCTTCCTCCCTTCCCATCTTCCCTCCTTTCCTTCCTTCCTTCCTTCCTTCCTTCCTTCCTTCCTTCCTTCCTTCCCTCCTTTTCTTCCCACAACCCCATAGCCTACCCTGACAACTCCAAATGTGGGGCCAAGTGTGTGACAAAGAAAATACTTGATTCATGCACTAAAACAGACTCCAATATATATGCACTGGGCTCTGGATTAAAGCAGAATCGATACTTCAGCATATTCTAGCTATAAAAATGGGATTTTTCAGCCCAGGGAATTACAGAAAAGCATTCTGGGAAAGAAGAAAGACCACCCTTGAGTTTTTGAAGCCATCAACCCACCCATGACTCTTGTACCTACTAGCCTATTAAACTTATTAGCAAATATTTAAACTAACACTTTGGGTTCAGTCACTTATAGACAAATCATGCTTAGTTATACTAGGGTAATTTGGCAAGCATTTTCTGGGAAATGAGAAAAAACAAGCCAGCAATTTCAATAAAAATAACTTGTGGTATGGTTGATGAATGATAAAATTTGAACTTAAGAAGCAAAAATTAAAATTTGGAATATTTGTCTTTGCCATCATGAGTTTGACAAGTTCCCTGCACTTAGAGACTCTTCTGCTCAGTGGTGATAGTAATGAATGTGATTTTTTAAAATTGTATAATGAAATGTGTCAACATTTGGAAGATGTGAATAATTGAGTGAACTAATACTTTCCAAATGACCGATGCATAATTCATAAAACATGCATGGATAAAAGATTCATTCAAAGTGCCAGACAGATCAATGGATTTTAATGTATCATCATATGAAGCATTTATTATGGTTTTAGTTACATCTAACCTTTTTAAAAACCCCACCATTTTGTAGCATCAAAGAAAAATATCCCCAATGATTTGAAATAGCCACTAAAATACTACGTATCTGTTTGACGCTGGATTTTCATCATATAATTCAATCAAAACACATATTGCTGCAGATTGAATGCAAAACAAATGTGAGCGTCCAGCTAGCTTCAATTAAGCTGAACATTAAATAGATTTGCAAATATGGAATGCGATTGCATCCTCCTCACTATTTTCATTATTATTTTGTATGAAAATATTATATTGATAATAACATCTTATGGCTTTATTGTTATTTTCTGTTAATTTATAAGCAAACATCTATATTTTGTCTGCTGTAATTTCTAATAAGGAAAATATCTATGGGGATGGTTCTCACTGAGTTTTGATGGTGTCAAGAGTTCTAATCTCCAACAGTGAAAAGACAACTTCCTGAAGTTCACTAGGGAGGAACTTAGTTGTCCTGTGTTCACCAGATGACTCCATGACAGTGCAGACAGCCTCTCGGGATGGACGGCAGGTTTTCTGAGACACACAGAGGACCGAGTCTCTTAGCATCCCATATTGATCAACTTAATCCTACAGACCAATGCCTTGCTATGTGATGACTCCCACATTCAAAGTCCAATCTATTTGGTAATTTTTCTATAGCCTTTCATTTCACAATTTCTCAAACCTCTTTCCTTTTCAACTATGTTTTTCTCTGAATGAAATGCAGTCCAATCCTTTCTCACATGGTCAGCCAACTCGCTCCTGCTGCTTGCTTTCTTCCTCGGCCCTGGCAGCGGGGTGCAGATGTCCTGTACACCCTTTCTTGACATACCTGCTATGTAATTTTTCACACACTTTCTCTAAATGGTAATATTTAACATTTTTAAGTGATTCTGTATTCTCTCTCATCTTTGGGGAACTTTAGTATTCTTTCTTTTCTTCTTTATCATATTCACCCTATCATTTCTTGGTGAATTTTTAAAAACCATGTAAAAAATAGGTTTTGCCAATTCAAAATGGATTTTCTTCAAACATGCAGAGAGACTTTACAAACTGTGGAATCCAAGCTCTTTTATTTTTCAGATGCAAACACCAGAGCGGGGGGGAAGCAACGTGATTGGGATCATGTGACATATCCATCACAAGGCAGTGTCACCATTGCTGTGGTGGGGGGGACCCATGTCCTCATGTAGGAAGTTTGCCTTGTGTCCCTTCTCTGGCGGGGGGGCTCCCGTGTCAGTTACGCTCTGACTTCACCATAGTTCAAGGCTGTGTCCTTTCTCCAGCCCTGGAATGGTTATTAGAGCAGCGACTAGATTGTCATGCGGTCACCATAACCTTGCTAGGAGCTGCAGCTGCTACTGGTTATGCTTTCACAGTTCGCCCATAACTTCTTCAAATCCCAAGTGGAAGGAGCCACTGAATCAAATGTCTAAGTGCAACAATAGTTTTTCTCCGAAGATCCATTCACCACTGAAGATAGATTCGAAATGTCAGTATCTTTATTTTTAGGATAATATAGTCTTAGCAGTAAGTAAAGGAGAAAGGGAGTGTCATAGAGATGCAGTTATGAGAATGGCAGAGGATTCAAAAATAAGTGCCCCTCTAAAAAAAAAAAAAAAAAAAAAAAAAGCTCAGGGACAAAACAAAGGTCACTGGTGTGGAGAAAACACTGAACTACATGACCACCACCTCATCCAGCAGGAATGCCAGGGAGAGAAGGGAAATAGGATGTAGACAGATAATAGGAGTGGAGGCTGGGGAGAAGGGAGGAGAGGAAAGCAGAATAAGTGTCGAGAGTAGAATCGACTCCTGGATGGCAGAAGGTCTCCGGGAATGACTGGATAGAAGAAACCACCTAAGCTCGCCGGGCAGAATTAGCAGAAGCTAGTGATCACCCATGGTGGGGGGGCAGGGGGGGATGTGCACTACTGCTCCCCTGGTCTTCATACACTGATCTATGGATAAGGGACTATCGAAGAGACTTGGGTTACCATCTTCTATGACCCTCCCCTATGCTTATACAGAAGGTAAAGCATAATGTTTCTCGCTGTCCATTGCCCCTCCCACAAGCCCCTTGTGAAGTCCTGAGTATGTGTTAGACCTTCCCACGCCATTCAGAGCCAGCATAAGAGCATGGCTTAGTAAAAGATAGGTCTATACTACCCAGAGAGGGTTTTTGGGATGGGGGCAGGCATGCGCCATGGGAGGGGAAGAAGCCAGGCTCTTGGTTTCTGTGGGCTAAGAGCTATGTTGCTAAGAACTAGTTTTTATATAGCTTTTGATAGTTTTCCTTGAGAAAAACACTACTGACTCAAATGTCCTGTCTTAAGCTTCTGCGAACAAATCAATTGCCCTAGTTCTAGGTCTGGGAAGAGTGGTTGACAATCCCAGGATATGTATGGTGGGCAGAGTCAGGTAGAAAGCAAGCTCCATGGGCGTCTGGGTGGCTCAGTCTGTTAAGCGTCTGCCTTTAGCTCAGGTCATGATCCCCCAGTCCTGGGATTGAGCCCCACATCAGGCTCCTTGCTCAGTGGGGAGTTGGCTTCTCCCTCTGCCCCTCCCCCTGCTTGTGTGCTCTCTCACTCTCTCTCTCTCTCTCAAACACACACACACACACACACACACACACACACACACATATATATATATATATTTTTTTTTTTTTTTTTAAGAAAGAAAGAAAGTGAAGGAGGAAGACTGCATGTTAGTTCTGAAGCTGCTGGACCTTGGCATGGACAGTCCGACTTTTATGCCTGGGTTGGCATTGTGACCTTCAAGGGCCTTCATCTTTTCAATTATAAAATAGTATCAGTTATATTACTTTTGTATAGTTATGTTAGTTTTCCTGTGGCTTCCATAACAAAGTACCATAAAATGGATGGTTTAGAAGAGCAAAATTTTGTTGACTCACAGTTCTGGAGGCTAGACATCCAAGATCAAGATGTCAGTTCCCCCTGAGAGCAAATCAGGTCCATGCCTCTCCTGTGCGGTTCCATGTTCCCTGTGATTTTTTTGCAATGCTGGGTGTCCCTTGGCTTGTAAATGCATCATCCTGACCTCTGCCTTCATCTTTACATAGTTTTCTCCCTGTGTGTTTCCATGTTCAGGTTTCCCCTTTTTGGAAAAGCAGTGATCATATTGGATAAGGGGCCACTTTCCTCAGGTTTGCCTTATCTTAACTAGTTACATCTGCAAGGACCCTATTTCCAAATAAAGTCACGTTCTGAAATACTGTGGTTAGAACTTCAAAACATGAATGAGAGGACACAATTCAACCCAGAACAGTAATATGAATCATCATCTGTCAGAATTTTGTAAGGATGAAAGTACTTGGCATGGCCTCTATAACATACATGGTCATATAAGCAGAGAGGTCAACAGACAAGGGCCACTGTGTGAACAGTTATCCATAAAATGAATACAAATAAACTGACTTCTTTGTTTTTTCATTAAGATTTAATATATCAGTGTATTGGAAAAGACTTCATAGTGTCTAGTATATTTTTTGGCTCCCAGAAATGGTAGCTTTGATAGTGGTCTAATGAGAAGCAATAAGAAAACATTCTTTTTACAGTGTCTGTGCATGGGCCAGTGACAGGTGGGAAGAGCAGGAAGGGATTTCAGGAGGCAAGTAAGAATCAATGAAGATCCTGGCCTTCAGGAGCCGCGTGGGATGGGCTCGGGGACCTCCATTTAGGCAGAACGGGAGAGTCCTTGTGCCCAGGCCTAAGCCAGCATCCAATCTGAAAGTATGAAATGAAGTGGTTAAAATACTTAATACAGGCCCCCCCAGAAGATGTGTGCATGTTTTGATTCTGATCTACTAGCTTACAAATGTCATTTTGTTAACAGGGCACTAAGCTTCCCAGTAAAATTAATGCTAGTCTTAACTGGCATGGTAGAAATTGCTCCCAATTTTCCTTCTAGTATCGCATGTTTTTCATTAGTGAGCCAAGGACTCAAACCGTCTATGTAAATTATGCCCTAGGCCAAGCCCAGCATAATTTTAAGCATGCTAAGCCATGTACCCTGGCTTTGGGAGGCATATTTTAATTAAAAGTATAGATTTATATTTTAGATGAATGAACTGAAAATGCCATGTGTCTCAAAGAGTCTGTCCACTTTTATTATAATTCTGTTTGCTGACTTGCCATTGTATGCCGTAATCCTTTTCCTGATGTAAAAATGTCTGATTTGTAAGCTCATTTAGGTTTTCTTTGATGGCGATTTTGGTCAATGCATTCCATATGCTTATGACACAATGTTTGGAAACCTTATGTCTAAATTCTTTACATATTTGGAATCATCATTGTTTTTGTACCATGGATTGTCAGTTGCATACCCGCTGAAAAAGAGCTCACATTTTCTTTCCCTTGAAAGAAATTCCCTTTCTTAATATAACCTGGTATTTCCCGCCAAAAAAATTGAACAAAGTTTTTTTCCCCTCCTGGGGGCTTATAAGAATCTTCTGTTATTAATATTCCTAAGAGCATACTTGGGACTCTCTTGTGGAAGTTGTAGTGAGGAAGGTCCATGGTCAGTGTTCAAAGTGGATTAAGACCTGTGTAGAAGGATACAGGGTGGTGAACCTAAATCTACACACAGAGATGGGGTAACAGGGGGTCAGGGACTGCCTTTAACCACACACAGGAACAAGTCTCAGTCCCACATTTAACTCCACCTTCTGCCACATAAACATAATAACAAAATGAGTGGCTGTTGGCCACTGTTCTACCACGAGCTCAAAGGAGAACACATTTTTAGGATGGGTTTTCCCATTTTACAATAAAAAGGGATTTAAGAAGGGGCGCCTGGGTGGCACAGCGGTTAAGCGTCTGCCTTCGGCTCAGGGCGTGATTCCGGCGTTATGGGATCGAGCCNAAAAAAAAAAAAAGGGATTTAAGAAAAATGTTCTTATCATATACAGCCAAAGAAAATAATTTGGATTTTCAGTATTTGTTTTGACATCTTTATATTAGCAATACTGATGTGTCTGTCATTTTAATTTATTTTTTAAAACTAAAGAATTGGTAGGAATTTCACACTGTCCCCTCTGCCCTTCTTAGAAACACTTAAATAAAAGTCACATTTAACATAAATAAATCCTAGCCAGTCGGGAAATTTGTGTCCTTGAAATGAGTTGAAATTACTGATAAAATACCTGGTAAATTGTTTAAATCTCTTAAAGACACCAGGTGTTTCATTAAGTTTAGTGCGTGGAGATAAATGCTGTCAGATAATTGAGAAAGGGGCATTAACCTGTTTTGTATACCTATGTTTGATCTTTTAACGGAAAGTCAAAATATGATTGCACAGACAAAATTTATATCTGATAACTTCACTTTATATTTGTAATCCAAGAAGTACAACATTTAGACGTGACGAAAGAAACAAAATTCATAATTAAGACTCTATTATCACTAAATTATAGGATTGCTCACTTTTTAAAAATAGTCAACATTTTACTTTTTTCTGGAGATTTTTCTGACTGCCTTCATTTGTTTTTCAGCCTGTGCATATATTTCAGGTTACATTCAAACGTTTTCAGAACACCAAATCTCAATAATTAACATTTTGACTTTTTTCCCTGGTCATGCTCAGCCGTAGTTTCTATCAGGTCGGGCAGAGGTTCTCAGGCACCAACCATTTCTCAAAGACCTTTGGTTTCCTAAGTTACAGAGGCCTATACACCTCTTGTTCTGATCATTGCTTCATAGTCAGTGGTTCTCAATAGGTGGCAATATGGACCCTTGGGGACATTTTTGGTTGTCGCCACTGCAGGAGGGATGCCAGTGGCTCCTGCTGGATACAGGTCAGGAATGCTGATCACTGTGCTACGATGCACAGGACAGAGCTGACCGAAGAGATACCTGACCCCAAAGGCTAACAGCGTCAAGATTAAGAAAATCTATCATAAGCCATTCTGAAATTACATTGTAAATTATTATAATAACATCGCAGTGATTTAATGGTCCCTCGTTCCTACCATTATGCCAATTATCTTCCTGAGTGATTGATTCAAATTGGCATTTTATAGGGAGTGGGTCTCTCTATAATTCAAAAAAAATGCTCTAAATAATTGTCTACACACATTCGTCTGTACATCAGTATTCTAAATATAACATTAAAATGTCTCTTAACTAAGAAATTTCATTCCCATTTTCCATCGTTGATGCCATCTGCTTTTCCGATCATTATTTTCAACTCTTTATTTCCACTTGATTATTAATGATATTATCTCAGAATAGGTCACAAAAATAGTAATAGAAATTTTTGTTCATTTTATGGTTGTTTCAACCATTTGGTTTGTTCCCTGAAAGCAGAATGGTGGCGGTACAAATGTAAACTAGGAAAAAAGGTTAATGAGTATGGTGGGTTTAACAATTATGACGATGACGATGACGATGAGGACAATGAGGAGGAGGAGGAGGGGGAGGATGGAGATGATGATGATGACCGGGATGATGAAGACGACTTAGACTTCTATGTCTGTAACTAACATTAATTTTATACCCAATAACTGACAATCATCGTGGTGAGAACTTTGCTCATATTAACACATTTAAATTTGGGGAGGTTGAAAATGTGGATTCTAGTCTCTCTGGATTGAAGCTGCTCATGGCCGTTTTCCTTTCAGTCCCACTCTCCCGCCTCAGGCTGGCAGATAGTAAGTCTTCAGTAATTACTGATCGAGCAAATACATGCTTGATGAATTTATTCTCATCTCAGAGACTTCAAACCATCTGTTCGTTTTCTGTGCCGCTCATCAGCTTCCACGTAGAGCCCCGGTTGGTCTTGTTCACAACTCACTCTCCTAACATCGTGCCTGGAACATGTCAGTCTCTTTGAAAGTACTTCTAAATGAAGAAATGAAGGAACATTTGGACTAGTGATTTTATACGTCTACCATTTTAACAGTAACACTATAAATGAGACTGAAAGTTAAATAATTGGCTAAGGGCACAATCTACATCCATGAAGCTAACTTTAAAAAATTGTTTAAGAAGGATAAACGTCATTCATAGAAGGCTCTTCATGAGTGTGTGGCTACATTCTTTTTGACAATTTTAATTATCTATGTATCTATCTATGTATGTATGTATGCATACATATATACGTACGTATCTATCTATCTATCATCTATCTATCTATCTATCTATCTATCATCTATCTATCATCATCTATCTATCATCTACCATCTACCCATTCTCTATCAATTGCTCTAGGCTATGCTGATAGAATAAATGAAGGGCTGTGCGTTGTTTCATCCCTTCAAATTATTATCAACGCCAGATCTCTTTTTTCTGGTGAAGTGGAAATACAACCAAGCACTAGGCATTATCATTTATAAGAAGGAGAGTCAAATGCCATTTCTCTTTGCTTGTTAAAGGGACAGATTTTCATCAACAATTTCTTATTATTATCCACCATCTGTGTGATGGCTTTACATAATTACCTGCATACCGTGTCTTTCATAAGCCTTATTTCTGATAAACAGAAAATAAAATTAAGCTCTCATATGAGATCCATTACAGAGGAAGCTTGGAATACATATAGTAGATTTAATTTTTCCCTTTCACAAACCTGACAAGGCAGCTGCTGGAAGGCTCACTTATGAATCTTTGTTTGGAATGAAATTCCAAATGATGAAGCATCAGCCTTTAATGACAAAATGTGCTATATGGTCAATTGGAAAGGACGTGTTTCCCAGGCTTCGGTCTTACATGCATCAAGAATTACAAGAATATGAGATAATTTAGAATGATAGATAATCGTTTTGTGCCACTGAATTTTAAATCAACACCTGGGTTAGGCACGGCGAGTAGAATATGAAGCCAAGTACATTCAAGGAAGCAGTAGCATTTGCTTTTAATATTCATAGAGTTTTTACATTGAAGCTGTACGATATGTTCGATCGCAGGTGGCACTTTAGGAAATTATGTCATATGATGGCAAATCAGCAGGTGTATGACTCTTAGTGTGCCAAATGAGACTGGGCACAGGTATGATACTCCTCTCTGAGAGAGAAACAGCAAAATATATATTCAAGGTGAATATATGTAATCCTGTTACAGAACAGGCAGTAGCGGGGACATTATTGTCCAGAGCACTTTCATGTCATAAAATCAGTTGTGTTGGAAATATGTGAAAAAAATCACACGGATGAACAAAGGAAAAATATCATCATCTGTGTAAAATACGCACAAATCATAAGTGTTCAGCCCTATGAGTTTTGGAAATTCTTTACAGTCAAGCAACTAACCCTCTAAGATATGGAGCATTTCATCACCTCGGATCATTCTTTCCTCCCCTTTTAATGTACCCCCCCCCAAAAAAAACCCTGTTTTTGATATGACAGTATAGTTGTGGAAGTTGATGGACATCATATAATGAATGAATCAGTATATTCTTTTGCGCGCCCAACCGGCCTCTCTCCCTTACGATGCCGTCGGTGAGATTTATCCGTACTGTTGCATGCTTCTGCACAGTGTTCATTTTTCTTGCCGACCGGTCATTTACTGTGTGGGTCTACCACAAGGGATTGTTGTTGCTGGTATTGTTGTAGTCTATTTTTGTACTGATGGACAGTTGCATTCTTTCTGGTTTGGGGCTCTTACGAATTAAGCTGCTATGAATTTTTCTGTACAAGTCACTTCTGTGAACATAGGTTTACATGTGTCTTGGGGACATGATTAAAGTGGAACCGATGGGTCATACGCTGGCTGTATGCTTACCTTCATAAGAAAGTGTGAACCCTTCTTCAAAGTGGCTGAACTATTGGACACTCCCATCAGCAAAACGTGGAAGTGTCAGTTCCTCCACATTTCCCTAACATTTAATGTTTTTCGGTCATACTTCGTTTTTATTTCAGACATTTCAGCGAGTGTAAAATGGGATCTACTTGATACTTTAATTTATATTTCCTTGATAACTAGTAATGGTGATGATCTTTTCATATGCACATTGTTTATCTTTTTTTTAAGTGTATGTCTTTTGACCATACATTTTAAAAATAATTTTTAAGGTGAAATTAATATAACATAAAATTAACTATTTAAAAGCGAATAATGCAGTGCTATCTAGTACATTCACAAATTGTACAACCAGCACCTTTCCATAATTCCAAAGCACTTTCGTCAATGCAAATCAAACCCCATACCCATTAAGCAATTTTCCCGTTCTCCACCCATCCTGACCCCTTGCCAACACCGATCTGTGTCTTGTCTCTGTGGATTGATCTGTTCCAGATATTTCATATAAATTAAATCATATAATATGCAACCTTTCATGTCTGACTTTTTTCACTGAAAATACCCTTGGAAGGGTTGAAGAATATAGTAACAGTATTTTGGAGGTTCTCCCATGTAATAACATGTGACACTATTTCATTTCTTTCTCTGGCTAAATGATAGCCCATTGTAAATATAAAAGTTTGTTTTCCCATTCATCTGTTTTTGGACATTTAGGTCATTTCCACCTTTGGACTATATATACACATGTTTATAGTAGAATAGTGCTACTATAAACGTGTGTGGGTACGTACTTGTTGGAGTACTGGTTTTCTATCTTTTTGGGTAGATACGTAGGAGTAGGAATTGCTGATTTATAAAGTAATTCTATGTTTAAGTTGGTTTTTTTTAATGTGTTGTTTTCCTTTTAACTGTGGATTTTTGGAGTTCTATTCATATATTTGGTTATAAGTCTTTGTCAAATAAGCTGTAAATACATTTTCTAGCCCATGGTTTAATTCTAACTTTTGATAAATACAAACTTTGAGCTCTAAAAAAGTTCGAGTTATCATTTTTCCTTCAACATGAGTAATGCTGTATGTGTGACAGGTGGTGTGAGGAAGAAAGCCCTTTACAAAATCCGTCATACTGCAAGTGGTAATGGAACGAGTGTCAGGATGCTGGGTAAAGTAGTTTTAAGTTTCCTGATCCAGAAGTGTCGTAAGTGGAGAGAAAATGACAATGGTTTTTACTTTTGTTACATGGCACAGTAGCATCTGTGGTGGTTTTCTTTTCAGGGCAATTTTATTAAATTTTTTATTTTTATTTTTTTCAGTTTCATACCTTTTCTTGGCAATCAGTGGTGAGCTCTCATCCACAGTAAGTGTCTGTAGGTTTTTGTAAGTGGTGACAGGTGCGCCAATGTAGAGTTTGTTTGGTGACTCTTCATCCTCCTTAACGTTTTCTGGACAACTGCACACAGATATGGTATGGAACATTCCTTATTCCTTTGGCCCAGACAGCTTTGTTGACCTTGGTGTCGATGTGCACCCCTGGAGTTCCCATCTCCTTCATGGCGCATTTCCGGATTTCTCTGAGTGCCGGAAGGAAACACTTCTTGAAACCTACTCCATGGATGGGCTTGTGAATGTTGATGGTGTACACTCTGCTCACTACCTCTTTGATAGCAGAATGGTCCTTCTTCTTGCCACCCTTCTTGGTGGGAGCTGTTCTGCCAGTCTCTGGTTGGAAAGTTTTCAGGGCAACTCCTAAGCATGGTTTGGGGCACTACGCTGTCATGCTTGGTTTCAGGCCTTGTTCTCTAGTACCCCTCCCCAACTCCGTGAGGTATCTAACTTCTTTCTTATAAACCATACTGGTGTGACTCAGAGAAACCTTATATTTCCGGCAACAAGAACTTCGACTAATACACCAAATCTGGACATCATATTTCTTTAACTGCCAATTTGACAGATCTATTATCCACTATTAGATTACTTTTTATACTTCTGAATCTTGAAAGAGCCATCTTTTAATATTTTATTGGCCTATTTTATTTACTGTTTTGTGAATTTTGTATCCTTTGTCCATTTTTATTTTTATTATTTTATTCTATTTTATTTATTTTATTAAGTGGGCTCCACACCCAACGTGAAGCCCAACAAAGGCCTTGAACTCATGACCCTGAGTTCAAGACCTGAGGGGAAATCAAGAGTTGGGATGCTTAAATGACTGAGCCACCCAGGCACCCCACCTTGTCCATTTTTAAAAAAACATTTCTTCCTAGTTTTCAAAAAGGGTTTGGAGCCCTGTTACAGACCTAGCTGCCTCCTACCAGTGAACTTGTCCGTTCTTGTGACCGCCGTCCCTGTACCCCGAGCTGCAGGTAGATTAGGGACAGGGAAAGGTCTGGGTGGTTATTTTTAGCCTACACTTATGACGTAGAAGAAACTTGACCGGAATGACCTTCTCCAAGGTAGCGCCCCTCACCGCCATCTCTAACTTAGGTATTCCCTTGTGTTTCACTGTTGTAGCAACCTCTCAAGCCCAGCTATGTATTTGCAGGGCCCAGTACAAAGTGCGAAGAGGGAGACCCTTGTTGGAAAATTATGTACAATTTTGGAAGATGCCAGCAAGCACTAATCTAAGAGCTGGCCCTTCTAAACTGGGGCCCCTGAATGGCCGTGCAGGCTGTGCACTGACAAAGCTGGCCCTGTCTCCTCGTCACAGCATGTGCCACAACTTGTCATTGTAATCATCGTGAGAGTAATCACTGCAATTTTCCCGTTACGTTTGTTTGATTTCTAGAAGATGGCAACTCCATGAAGGTGAGCGCCATGTGTTTCACTTCCTGTTTCAGGCCAGCATCCAGACCCATACTTGAAACACTATTGGAATTGAAAATCAGTTTCAGCTGATTAAATGAATAACCAAGAGAATGAATAATTTCAACATCCCAGTTACAATTAAAAGGATAGAGTGAACACAAAACAGTTCTATGTTGCAATGAGGAAATCTTCACCATGAGCACTGCTCTTGCTTAATAGGAATCTCCCTCACCCTCTTTGGTAGGTCTATGGGTCTCATCCAGAATGAAGCCATAGGGGCCTCAAGTTCTGCACTTGATGTACATTGAAACCACATATTTTTACCCAGTTTAGCAGTCCAAGAAAGGAGGGAAGAGCAGCTGGTGAAGATCTCTTAACCAGATTTTGACTTGATTCATCTCAGTTTACTTCCTGATGCCCTCCCAATGATTGACCAGTGTATATTGTATTAATCACTTATACTCATCGACGCCATTGGTCCTCCGCACATGAGCAGCTATAGAAGGTGGACAACGTAGAATTGGTGTGTGTTAACTTTATGTGATTCTGCTACAGGTCTAGTTTGCTCATAATTAAAAAAAAAGTAATTATTAAAACTGAGACACTTGTGACAAAATAAATTACTAAATAGCAACAAATAAATAACAATAAATAAAAATAAAATAATAAAATTGTTAACATTCACATCAAATAGTTCTCTTAAGTTTCTTGGATAGAATACAAAAGATCATTTATCTGGAATAACAAATTTTCAATTATAGTATCTTCTCGATTAGAAAAATTTTTTATTAAGTTCAATTAGCAAACATACAGTACATCATTAGTTTTTGATGTAGTGTTTGATGATTCATTAGTTGCGTATAACACCCAGCAAAAAATTTTTAATCGTTGAAGGCACACTATGTTTACCATTTGTCTTTCAGATGCAGTTTTGCTGAGTACCTTACCAAAAAATCACTCGGCCCTGCCCTCACTCTATTTCTCCACTGTAATACTGTTGCGTGACCGATTCCTTGTAACTATTATTCAAAAATTTCTCTAAAACCTCAATGCCCTTCTGCATCTGGCCTTATCATTTTATCTTATCTGTGACTTCCAAAATCTATCTTTACATTTTTCTTTCTTTTCCCCAACTTCTTATATTCTGCATTTCCCTGAATCACTCTGAACCAGAGAAATGAAAGAAGTACGAGAACTCTTACTCTTCACTAAACAAATATGAAGACAAGAGTAGACAAAATTCAGATTGTACAAATTACTCTCTGCATCTCAAATATTTTATAATTTCTCTCTATTTTAGTGAATTTAGTATGACTCTAAAACTACTTAATTGGAGCACATGATGCCTTTTATTTGGGTGCAAATAGTATTTTTTAAATAGCTTAAAATGTAATACTTTATTTTTAATTAATCCTTTGCAACTAAACAAAATACAAAATTTCACAACATAAATATTGATGGCAAAGAAGAGTCAATAAAAATAAGATCATATCAGTACTATAAAATCACATTCACATATTTTGGGAAAATCAGCAATTGACCTCATTTACAAATATTAGTATCTTCTTGGTATCTGTCTGTCCTAAAAGGTAAAGAACAGCTAGCACGCAACATGGAGCTTTTTGTTTATGGAAGACAAACACGGCTCATTCTCAGGCTGTTCTACTCCACTCTTAACTTGCCTTCATGGAAAAATCTTATTACTAAGGGAAGGATCATTGCACTGAGTTTCCTTCTGGGAAAAAGTTGGTAACTAACCCAAGACAATTTGAAAGCCAAGCCACCATACTCATAAAGTGCCTCTTGCCTGCTAGATACAGCTGATTTCCACCAGTCTAAGCAGGGGCTGGAGTCCAATTTCCGTGTCCTTCCTTTCCTAGGCAATGAGAAGTAGGGGAAAGACAGCAGCTCTCTCCCTTCTTCCCTAATTGGAATGAAAATGAGGGCCTCCTTTCTCCATTTCAAATGACTCCATCTTCAGCCTGCTGAATAAATCCTTTATTGTGGACACTCAATGGAGGAGGAATTCAATTCCATACCATCAAGAGGGAGTCAAGGACATTGTAATTGATAGTCAGAGTAACAAGGTAACCTATTTTCACAAGAAAGGTCACCCGAAAGACAAACAAGGACTTGAAAAACAGCCTGAGATTCTGAAGGCAGTGACTGGTGACCACACAACTGGATAGTAGTTGGGATCCTGGTGCTTTTTTTTTTTTTTTTTCCAGTTACAAGTAATTTTTCTTTTCTTTTCTTTTCTTTCTCTCTCTCTCTTTTTTTTTTTTTAAGATTATTTATTTATTTCTTTGACAGAGAGAGACAGCCAGCTTGAGAGGGAACACAAGCAGGGGGAGTGAGAGAGGAAGAAGCAGGCTCCCAGCAGAGCAGGGAGCCGGATGCAGGCCTCGATCCATCCCAGGACTCCAGGATCACGCCCTGAGCCTAAGGCAGAGGCTTAATGAGTGAGCCACCCAGGTGCCCCAAAAAGATTCAGCTATCTTACAATTCAAAGTCTGAGAAGACAAATAAATATTATATCTTAGTAAAGACTAAGAAATAGACAACCTTGTATTTTTTCTGAAGGTAAAATGAGACCAATTTGCAATAGTCCAGAAAATAGTTGAGCGTTATTTAAAATAAATGAATCTGTTATAGAAAACAAATAAATAAATACGTAAAACATGGAATTTGTGCACTATGGATGCAGTCCACAAATATATTTGGGTGCTTAAGTCATGACACTAAAATGTTAACATTTTCCTAGGCTAAAGTCTGAAACAAAGGAGTGTATAGCAGGAATGGAGAATATTTGAGATGGAAAGAAAACTACCGTCAACAAAAATCCCTTTCCTAAATATATTTCTCTATTTGTGTGCGTGTAGGTGCCGTGGAGAGAAAAAAAAAATATGTTGAGAATATAATGATCCTTTCTCACATGAAGTCATTTTAGTTCATTATGTAAGTGTGAATTTCCTCTCCTTAGACTAACCGCAGACTTAGAAGTGAGGAAAGATAAAAAGAGAGAGAAAAAAGCGAGGGAGGTGGATCCGCAGCGTTGAGTTATTATTTCGTCTCTTCCTTCCTGCATTGAGACGTCAGTGACTTCAGGCCAAACACAAACTCTCCTTCTGCGTATTCTGTATTCCGGGGCTATTTGGTTTCTCCGTGTCCTGCAGGGCTGACTCGACCACACTAGAGCTGTTGAAGCTCCTTCAACGCACGTCTGATGGCAACTCTTAATTCCCGATTCCTAAGACCAGCTGTCGAAAATGCGTATTTAGGAAAGTCACTTGCTGTATCTGAAGCTGGTAAACGTACACCACGCTCTCGTTGTAAACATAGCTCAAGGCATCCATTCTTTAGCTTAGAGCAAACAAAGGTATGTTCAAAATAAGAATGTCTGAGAATCAGGGAGCATTCCTTGTATACGGGTAAAGAGGGCAAAACATAAATATCGGTTAATTCCAAATAAAACATGAGTGTGTTCCAAAAGAGACATTGTTTCATGTGCTGCAGTGTGACCCCATGCTGCCCTGTGTAAACTCCCTTTCTACCCTTGGCCCTCTTCTGTTTCCTTTGCTTACTTCCTTTTGTGTCCCACTTCCCGACTCCCGCTGTGGCTGTTCTGAGATCGACCCCTGGCGCTGTGTCTCATGGCAATCTTGTGAAATCTCATGACTTCAGATTATGGTTCTCTTCAAATGATTTATAAATGTTTATTCCATCCCTGATTGTTTCCTGAGATCGAGCCCCAGATTTCTGATTGCCTGCTGGGCATACACCATAGAAACCCATCAGCTCTTCAAGTTCAGTCTGCCCATTCTTCCAGATTCTTTCTTCCAATTCCTTTATTTCTGCATTAATTGCACCAGCATCTATGTTAGCCATGTTTAAATACTCAGCATTAGCTTTGACTACAACCCCTTTGGGCTCCCATATCAATTTTTATCTAAGCATTATTCTTGCCTCTGTAGCATTTTTTGCATCCGTTTTTTATAATTCCACTGACGATACCACATAGCCCCTCATAACGTCCCTCAAATCCTCTATCTCCTGCCCAGTGGTATAACTTAGAAGCAGGTCCCTACCTCTAGCTTTTTTTTTTTTTTTTAAGTCCAAACACTTTTGTTCTAAACCCAAATGTAGTTAGTTGTTCGAGATCAGAGCTCTCCAATCCTATTACTCATGTACTCAGACTCAAATTCAAATTCTTAGATATTGAACTGAAAAACTGGAGCCTTCGGAGTTCCCTGATATCCTGGTTCTGCTCAGTTTTCCAAGCTTGTCTCCTACCTGTCCCTGTCAAGTAACCCTCACATAGTAAGGCCTTACTATTTGATGCACTCATTACTGGGTCCGCATCCTCATAATATTCTCAAGCAAAAACAGGAGAATTAGTTTCTCTACATCTACACATTTCTGCATTCCTCTCTTTCTTCAATTCCCTGGTTGACAAGTATCTTCTCCACAGTATATTATCCACCCCAGGCCAAAGATTATTCCAAACTCACCTTTGAAATCCCAATACATAGCCACATTTTTCCCATATCATTTCCAGTCCAGAAAGATTTATTAAAGAGCTAAATCCTCTGAAATAATTTTTTCTTCTGAATTTACTTTATAATGTAAGTGTACTGTTATTGCTATATTTAATATTTTCCTCTTAGATTATATTGACTTATGCCCTGGTGTTCTCTCTGCAACTGGGATATAAAGTGTTAGTCGGTAAGATTAATCTGTTTATCCCCAAAGACCCGGAATAGATGATTTCATAAAGTGTTAAACTCAAACAAAATTTTAAAGGACATGCCTTTGGGATTTTTCTAAAAGAAATTTATTTAAATAGTTATTGGTTTATGGGGCTAGGCACAAAATCTCTTCCATCATTATTGGTGACATGTTATCTATGCAATTTTTAACAAAGTATAGTAAACAATAGCTCAGCAATATTAATATTTAAGTAAAAGAAAAGAAAAATTCAATATTATTTTTTACTGTTGGTTTGCAATAGACACAATAGAATCAATTAGAAGGGGATAAAGAAGATTTGTTGTACAGATTCTGATGTGAACTCCTGTGCTCTTTGAAGGCTCTGTGGTACTTAAAGCACAGGTAATATATTATGTTAGAAATGGTTTCAAAATTTATGTCCTTCATTTGCCTTGATCCTTGGTCCATTATTGTGGCTCTTTTCCCCCCTCATCTTCCTTTGACATAATTTGACACATGTTGTGGCTTACCACTTCAGTGAAATGCAAATAGCAAAGAACTAGAAAGTCTGAGCTCAAGTGAGCAGATTACCATGTCTTAGGTTAATTGTACTGGTTAGCATCATGTATATATGTAGGAAATAATTAATAACCAGATGTTGAGTGAAATCTACGTTCCTTAACGTGGCGCTTGTAGCACTTCGCCTGTCTCGTTATTGAGATGCACTTTACACACTTCCGTGCACGCATGTTAGCATGCCTATCCATGCACATACCCCACAGACTTCTTTATCATTGCGTGCTTTTCACGCTCAAAGGAGCCACGTAACCCACTTAAAATTCTGTAGAAAACCCTCAAACGCAGCACGATGCAGCAACTGCCGATCTGCTGAATGCCGTGGAATGCTCATTAACCCGATGGAAATCCAAGAAGCATGTCTGATCAAGGACACGTCTTTACGTGAGATGTGCTACTGGGACTGTGGAAACTGGGTCCCCCACATAGCGCCCATCCTAAGAAGTCTCCCCTTAACACAGACTGCCCTGAAGGAGAATATGAACGGCTTTCTGTAGTTTTATTTTCTTTAACGTGCCGGTTAAAAGTACATATTCTGCTTTTGTAATTTTACTCCATGACAATCCTTAAAAAAAGGAATAAAAAATGTTAAGTGTTTTTTAAAGAAAGCAGCAGTTGAACGCTGCACTCTCACATAGTCATTGAACTCAAGGTACTCTATCCAATTGCCGGGAGAGAACTGTATAGCCTTTTTTATGGCTCTTGTAAATGTGGCCAGAAACAATGAAGTGATGCGTGCATCTAATAAACAGGATAAATAAGCAAGTTTACAGCACAGCTCTTTCAAGCAGGCAGCCGAGCCGCCCATGACCTGTTCCAAACCAAGTGCTAACACACTCTAACCGAGCAACATTCCCACGTAGGCAGGCTGCCATGCCTCGCCCAGCAGTGATGGGAACATTGGAGGGGTTCTTCCTCCTTTTGGGCTCCCCCCTCTTTTCAAATTTGATTCTGCCTTACAGAAAGATCTCCAGCGTGTGCTGTTGGGAGAGAGAAACACATACAAAGATTTTGTTTGATTTAAAAAGAACACTGGACAACATCGTCTGTTGGAAAAGACCAGAGGGTGCCATTTATGGTATGAGCTCAGGTGCTCTATGCAGTTGTGCTACCATTAAAACAAGAGTATAAGGAATCTCTGTGTTGCACCTTGAAGCTAAGTTTTAGCTCATTTTGAACTTTAACACCAGAAACATGTTCCTGAAATGCATAGTCAAGTAGGTAACACCATACTGCTAAGTGCCAACGTTACAGCTTTGCTTCATCATTTTTAAAACATAAGTATCTAGTTCCGATTCCCTTTTCTCTTGAAATGCTATTTAAGTTGTTAATAATTACCTTTAAGTAAATAGCTTCTCTCTTACAGAAGTAGAAAGTACTGCTGACACATTGTCTCCACTGTATACTCAGGAGCTCCGGAAAATAAATAAATAAATTGATTAATTAATTAATAAATTAATAAATAATAAAACAAAACACCTTATTGTATCTTAGCATATCCATGACCCAAAGCGTTTGCTTGAAGACAACTGAGATGAAGAGACCCTAACAATTGCTGAGCCTCTAATCTATGCCGAGCACTGAGCCAGGGAGTTTTACGATGTACAAAATATTTCAAAGTTGAAGTTTGGGAACAGTGCTGCCCCCGCCAAGGAGGCTTTTGTGTCCTGCCACGCAGGGTATTGTCATGGTTTTATTGAATGTGAGATGTATTTTCAGTTCTTATTCTAATGAAAAAGCAGCCCTGCATTGGAAAGGAAAGGAAACAGATGTAGTCTTTCTCAAAAAACTCCCTTTTCAAAAACAAAACAAACAAACAAAAAACAAAGCAGAAAAGAAATAATTTTAATGTCTCTTATTAGAAAATCCTTAGTATATTGTTATATATAATTTGTCACCTGAACTGGGGCTGCCCTCCTTGAGATCATTACTGAAGGTTTTGATATCCAGTGGCACCCATTCCAGCACTGCGCATAATCAGTCTGATTTTCCTAGTGAGGGTAATGCGTTGCCCTGATACTTCTCAAACCTGTCTGCACACCATCCCCTGAGGTCCTGCTAAAAATACACATCCCTGGGCTCCTTCCCAGACTTTCAGAATTCATGGTGGATTCCTCTGAGCAAACAAATTTGAAACACTACGTCAGGCTTTCACATAGATGATCTAACTTAATTCTTACAAAATTTCTAAAGGCAGCATTTTTACTCATATCTTTACAGGGAAAGAATGAGGTCGAGGGATATGGAGTAGTAGGCTCAAAATTGTACGCTTAACAGAATGATGGGCTTTGTATTTCAAGCAGGGAGGCTGTCTGTAAATAATCCCACATTCATTCCATAGATGACACTGCCTTCCCAGAAGGAAATCAAGTAGGGACCTATGTCAGACAAAGCATAAAAATAAAGGATCTTTGAATGAAGTCTCGAGAGATGCAAATAGGCAATAATCAAGGAATCTCCAGGGTCCCTTACAAGGTCCTATGAATCAATTAGTTCAGTGGTCATTACATTCAGCAATCATTTCTTGAATGTCAACTATACACCAAGCATAACACGAAGAAGATTTAAAAAATCAAAAACATTGCAACGAAAGAGCAACCACAGAAAAGAAAGGCTGTAAGGCAATGTGTCTTCATGCTAAGTGTGTCTATTAAACAGGCTACTGTCAGTTGAATTGTATCCTCTGAAAGATATACTGAAGTGTCAGTTGAATTGTATCCTCTGAAAGATATACTGAAGTCCTAATTCCTTGTACCTGTGAATGTGATCTTATTGGGAAATAGTCTTTGTGATGCAATTACGATGTAAGTTAAGATAAGGTCATACTGCAGTAAGGTGGGCCATTTAGCCAATATGACTGACGTCCTAAGAAACACAGACACAGACACACACAGAGACAAAGACCATGTGAGACACAGAGAGAAGACACCAGAACTTGGAGTTGAGCAGATGCAAGCCAAGGAATGTCAGAGTCACGGCAACACCAAAGGCTAAGAGAATGGGATGGAACAGACTCTCCCTTGGAGTTTTCATGGAGAACATGGCCTAATCAGCCCCTTGTAGCTTTCAGGACTGTGAAAGAATACATTCCTTTTGTTTAAACCACCCAATTTGTGGCAACCCTAGGAAACTACTACACAGAGATTCTCGGTCTGTTGATGTCATACCTCCCGAAAATTATTGAGGATTTCAAAGAACTTCTGTTTTTGTCACCTATATCTACCAATATTTACTATCTAAGCAATTTAGTCTAGTAAATTTTAAAAATATTAAATAATCTTTTCAAAAGAATAATATGCCTGAACATGTTAACATAAATAATATATTTTAAAATAATTATATTTTTTAATTTTATTTTATTATTATTATTTTTTAAGATTTTATTTTAAGATTTTAAGATTTTATTTATTTATTAGACAGAGATAGAGACAGCCAGCGAGAGAGGGAACTCAAGCAGGGGGAGTGGGAGAGGAAGAAGCAGGCTCATAACAGAGGAGCCTGATGTGGGGCTCGATCCCATAACGCCGGGACCGCGCCCTGAGCTGAAGGCAGACGCTTAACCGCTGTGCCACCCAGGCGCCCCAAAAATAATTATATTTTTTAAAAGAAAATTCAATTAGAGTGGTACTGTTTTACAGTTTTGCCAATCTCTTTGATGTCTGGTTTAATGGAAGACAGTTGGGTTCTCGTATCAGGGTCTGCTTTTAATCTGCTTCAATATGTTGTTCCGGGTGAAGTAAATTAAGGAAATATGGCCTCACACAGAAACATAGATATATCATTGGAAGAGAGGAGCATTTACATAATAATCTTTTCAGATATTTGTAGATATCCATTGATGCTACACCAAAGCTCATTAAATGGTCGAGTCTTAATGTTAGTTACAATGTGCATCTGAAACTTTATCAATAACATTTCTGTAATTTGTTCTGTTAAATCCATTGGTCTATCTTGCCCTGTGGATAGACTTTCTATATGTGGGTGATTTTGTAGGATCATGGTCCCTTGAAAAATATTCATTCGCTCAGTTATGCAGATCTTCCCAATGTTGACACATTTTGTTACACAACATTAGCAAAAGAACACAACTGACAATGTCAATCATCTCAACTAAAAATTCTTTAAATATTGTGAAAATTTCAAGCTCACGGTGGCCAATACAATTTTTCCAAAATTCTAATTTTAATTGAAAGCCCAAATTTTATAATTCGTAGTTAATACTGTATTAGTTGTTCTTGAAGTAATACGCTCATCTGACTCAGTTTGAGAACATGTCACCACATATTCAAATCTGGTTGGACACAGTTTGTATGGCAGGCTTTGTTTCAAGTAAACATGGTGTCCTGTGACACAAGTTGATCTTTTAGCTTGCCACTCACCACAAACTCAACTTGTGCGTGCATGCTTTCTCTTTCTTTTGATAAAATGGTTTCTTCACTTAAGTATGAGCCAACTGAGAAAGTTTTGCTCAGATATTCCACAGTAAGTTCTACTGAGTGAGTTTGAGATAATCTGATTTTATTTCTGCCACATTAACCGCCTTGGGGATTAATATGGCTGAAATTTATCAGACTGGCTAATTGATGGCTAATTTATTTGTTATATAAATAAACATGCATAGAAATTCACCTATTCCCCTTGAATACTGGAGGCATAATACAAGCCGAAGATCTCACCTCCATGTCATTATGTGTACTTCTCCCTCTGACATGAAGATAGCATCTCATCTTTTACCTCCTGACCTACAATTTGCTTTATTATGTCTCTTCTTCCAAGCATAAGTTCACCTGTTGCCTCTTCCTACAATATTTCTTTTATTGTGTTTTATAAGCACTTCATTTTTTCGTAACATTTTATTCTCACCTAAAATATCAGAGCAGTCCATTATATCACTGCATTATCACTTTGCACTCAAATATGTTTCCCAATAGATTGTTAGGGGCTTAAGGTTAAGAATATGCTTTTTTGTTTTGAGGTTTGTATCCAAACAATGAAGCCTTTATTGAACATTCAAAAAAATCAATAATTAATAAATAATTGAGTGATGAGGAATCTAGTTCTATTTCCAACAGATAATAGCTATTAATAAAGTGAGGATATTTTCATGCCATTGTAGATGGGATTAAGCTCAATTCTCTCCCTCATTTTTTGGGTTACTTAGCTGGGTAGGATCAACCCCTCCAGCCAACACAGGCATAGACAACTTCAGTGTACTTTCCAACAGCAGTCCCCCAAAAGAGTTTGCCTTTCATAAGCTGTTTATAAATGCCTCCAGGTCAGATGAGGATTGACACGTTTTTTTGTTTGTTTGTTTGTTTTTTGGGTTTTTTTCTGTTTTAAATCTGTGTTAGAAAAGAGAAGCGAGAGGCTTTTTAAACTGACCTAGAGAAATCTTTGCAATGGGAACAAAAATCAAGGCGATTTTCCCCTTTTCCTCTTGAGACCATATGGTAATTTGAGCCTCCAGAGAAAAAGTTGATGGGAAACTAGAGTTTTAAGAATCAGAAAACAATTCTGATTATGGACAACCAGAGGGAACAATACAATTAAGGCCCACAGTAAAGATTCAAAAGTAGAGAAACAGGTTAATTTGCCACTTTATAGATTTCCAAAGAAAATGACAATATGCAGAGCTTGTGGTATTTTTATAAATTGTCAGGCTTTGATTACTCCAGCTTAATTCTGTTTTGCTTTTATGAACTTGACCATCAATGCTGATCTAACTACTTCAAGGGCAAGTCTGCCTGCAAGCAAGTTGAGTGCGACCCATGGACACTGGGTTTTTTTCCTCCTCCAAGATGCAGGAAGGGTGCTCAAAATCATCTTTTATAATCAGAGCACTTACAGACTTCAGTTAATAGATGTGAGACTTCATTTCCTCCATGAGAGAACCATGATTGGGGTGAAGGATTCATTCTCGTTACACAGTACCGTTCCTGTGCATGGTACCACATATATGACAACAGCGAGAATAATAGATGCATCTCTCTAGATTAAACAAGACAGCTATTGAATGTTTAATTAAAAACAAAGTGATAATAAGGACATATTTCCAGAGATTCAATCAAGTTGCAATACATACACAATCTACCAAATAAGCCATCATAAGATAATTAAAAACTTTAGATAATTAGCTATTGTAATAAGTGCATAGTTAAGCTGATTTAATATTATCTGATTCCCTGGGGATATATTTCCATAAAAGATGGGCTGGAGTAATATTTAGCATTAGAGATAGTATCTGTTTTTCATTTATAAATGTTGGGAGTATGAAAAAGTAGCCTACTTATCTAAAGATGCTAAATATTTAATTTAAAAAATCTTTACTAAAATACCATTGCAGAATCTGAAATGGCACTAAGTTTTGGGTTTAGGGGCAAAGAGTTTAAAAAACATCTGGAGATGCTGAAATAACCTGCATTCATTTATGTTATTTAGGTTGTAAAATCATATTCAATCTTGACCCACTCAGGAAATCTAACATAAACGTCCTGCTGATTTTGACAGTCATACAGCAAAAACACCCTCTAATGAGCATTTAATAGTCACCAAAAGTTTTGCATTAAGTACAAAGCCCTTTTGATTACTTATTCCACTAATTTAAAGTAAATGCTTTTACAGATGGCATCTGTTAGGCCAGAACGTGTGCTGCATTCATATGTAGTCATTGAAAATAGATTCCAGCTTGAGTAGAAAGATTGTACCAAAAAGATCAAACATGAAACACTGAGTAAACATTTACCAGTGATATATTTTCTTTAAATCTCTTCATAAATACTCACCCACTAAGAGAGTACAATGCTCAGGGTCGGAACAGTAATTGAGCAATACCTTGGCGAATTAACACCTACGCCAAATGATCTCGACAAAGAAATTGAGCTCCTCATTCTACGTCTCATCTTCCTAAGTGCAGAAGCATATACTGTTTCAGTCCCCTTCAAACTGTATTATATTACATACATGAAAAGTGCCATGAAATGCTTTCAGATGGTAGATGTGATCAGGAAAATCACAATGGCATATTCCGAAGAAGAACAAAAGAAAGCCAAAGATTGCCTTGCAGGCTGATAAATATTCTGTTTCTTTTAATTAATGGAGTTTTTATTATTAGTTCCTTCGGACAGCAAAAGACATTGTGACGAAGGACTAGTATAAATAATACAATCTGGGATCATGTAACTGAACTTCATCTATACATAAGAAAGATCATACAATCAGAAACATGAAATGAGCCCAATTGTACTGGTGCCTCAATAGCTCTGTTTTCAGGGTTCCATGGAGCACACCAGCAGCCCCTGGCCCATAGACAATGATTGACTATAGTAGGATCCCAATGGTTCTCCTGGAAACCAAAGGTGAGACCATGTCCCACACTTGCTAACAGTACAAGGAGCTTCTGCTCAGAAAACACAGAAAACTAGCTATTCTGATACACCAGTGCTACTGATTTTTAAGTTTGGAGCCTCGGGAATATTCAAGGATCTTGAGAAGCTGAAAAAGTTACAACATTGGATGAATCCCAGCACTTACTCTCACATTTAGTGTGACTGTGGAAATTGAGTGATAATAACAAATTTACTTGAAGATTTCCTTTTAGATCTTTTTTATTTGTTAATATGCTATAAAATGTAGCTTGAAAGCCCTATTACAATGCAAATGTATCAGTGTGTCAACCTTGGCAATGCTCTATGCCTTGTAGAATACTAACATCCCTGGCTGTTATCCACTGAATGACAGCAGTATCCTCCATCATCGGTTGGGACAATCAAAAATGTCTCCAGACACTGACAAATGTCCCCGGGGGTTGAAAGCAATTTGACACTGACAAAGCAATCCCCAGTGGAAAAATAAATGAAATAGATGAATCCTGCTGAAATATTTAAAGAATCAATTAACTGAGACTATATTATATGTAAGGACCAAACATATTTGAAACCCTGATAATCTGTCATGTGACTTACTTTACATGATATTATGATTTTTAGCCCATGGTAAAATCTTAGTCTTCGTTATTTTAGCTAATGCATCCTATTAGAAATAGCTTGGGAGAATTTCCCTTTTTTCCCCTCAATAGTCTCCTATAGCAAGGAATGCAGTTTCTTAAAAGTCTTCTAGAGCTTGGAGATTAAGACGAAACACATAGGAGACTGAAAAAAAACCTTCTTGTCTGACAAATGGCTGAAAAAAACCGTGATGATTATCTTGCGAGGGAAAACAACAACAACAACAGAACGTAAGTGGAGGTTGGACATAGCTGCCATAAATATTTAAAGCAATGGCATTATGCAGAATCTGGATTACAGTAATCTAGATCAGTTCACAAAATATTTATTAAGCACCTACAATATGCCAAGCAATTTTGTTATGGTCTGGAGCTAAATAAATGAATGATGTACTCTGATTTGACATATCCACAATCAAGACAAGGAAATAGGCTTGATTTGTTTAAAAATATTATTTTTTATTAAAAACAGTTTATTATATATATGCATATACATGTATGTGAAGAATTCATGAATGTGTGTAGGCATGCATGCAAAGATCTACGCTTGAAATATTTATGCCAATGTAATAATGCTGTTTTACAGATAAACAGGCATATTTTTTATCTAACACAGTTAATTAACAAAAGAGGCACTGAGTGATATATTTTCTAATGTGTCTGATGTAAGCTTTTACTCTTTACATTCAATTGTAGGTACTGAGATTTATTTTAACACACCTAAGAGTTAGAGTGAAGCTGGATTCAGTAATAATCTAGTCCATAGGGCCATTACTATGCTTAAACTTGATTTCTTTTTTCAAAAGTTAGAAATTAAACACACACACACACACACACACACATTTATGTATATTTCCCTGAATGATTCAATGTAGTTGCAAGTCTTTTCAGTATTTCTTTGTTTTCATTTTTGAATAAATATGGAAATGAATAAAGACCAAAACCAAGAGAGAGCAGTTAAAAACTAATTCTATTTACAAATAGTAAGACTCTTTTGAGGGTTATTTGTATACAAACGCTGAGTCTTTGTCTATTTGTTCTTATCCATTAATATTGTCCAATGCTAAATCTGAAACCAAAGTTCTGGTATGTGTTTTGTCCCACATATGACACATTTGTTTATACTATGGAATCACATTTGTTTTAATAGTGTACTTATCCAAGAAAAGAATCTAATTCACATATCAACTCCTAGGAAACAGCAAGACTCCAGGCAAACTTGACCTTTCTATTCTCTGGCTTCTATTGAACTTGATGTCTGTACCATGCTATGCCAACCAATTCTATAACATTCAATAGAGCTTAGCCAACCACCCTCACTTGATCATAAGGAAAAAGAAATTCTTTTGAAGCTAAATTATATGAAATGTAAAAAGTGTGTAGCTAGTACTCAGTAAAAAAGCAACTCATGCAGATTTGAGGGAAAAATTCCAAATATTTATAAACTCCAATAACCAATGGCATATGCAATATTCTATAGATAGAAGAGATTTCAGAGCAAACAGGAAAAAACTCAGCACTATTTAAAAATTCTGATGAACTTCACATACTCCTGTGTATTCGTTTCCTATTGCCTCTGTGACAAATTGCCACAAATTTACTGGTTTAAAACAGCAGAAATTTATTATAATTCTGGAAGTCAGATGCATAAAATAGCTCTCACTGGGATTCAATCAAGGTGTCAGCATGACTGTATTCCTTTCTGGAAGCAGTAGGGGGGATCTTTTTGCCTTACCCTTTTCCAATCTCTAGAAGTCACCCACATTCCTTGGCTCATGGCCCCCTTCCTCCATCTTCACAGCTGCCATACTGGATCAAGTTCCAATTTGCTTCACTCTGAGCTGACTGTGGTTCCTCACTCTTTCACTAATAAGGACCACCTGGATAATCCCCAGATCAAAGTCATCTCTCCATTCAAGGTCAGTTTATTAGCAACCTTAATTTCCCTTACCATATGATATAGTGTATTCCAAAGTTCTGAGGATGAACATGGATATCCTTGAGGTGGGTACATGATTCTGCCAATCACACCCTGTATCTTGATATCAGCCATTTAGGAAAATCCAAGTTTTATGATTGTTTGTGTTCACTGGGGAGGGAAGACTGAGTTGAGGGTCTGACATAAGGCAAGTGTATTTTTTCTCATATACCTTAAAAAAAAAAAAAAAAGGTGAGTATCCTGAAGATAGCTTGCACATACCCTTGACTAACATTTCTCAATCACAGAGCACATGCAAATGAATGTCATGAATCTGTGAATCTGAAGAAGAGAAAAATGTACAGTTATGGCTAGCTAGTACTGAATTACTCTAAAATGAGATGCTTATATGACTTATCATCAAAATATGAACACTTTTCAGAACTAAAGGTGGGTGATCCTAGTAGGCATAAGTCAGGTTAGTTTATCTCCAGTGAACTAATGGGTTATGTTCACTATGTTGATAAAGTCCACTCTATCTCCTCCATCAGTAAGGGATAGTTATGGATGGTATGTTCTGGCATTTGTGAATGTTATTATTTGGGAACGTGATACAGTTGGGAAGGGGGGCAGTTTAGAAAACAGCTTTGACCATCCCTCTCAAATACCACTTGTCCCATGTGATGCTTTTGTGACACTGAAAAGCAGACAAATCAACACTAAGATCACTCTAGTGACCTTAATAAATTAAATGTGTTACTGTATTAGCTGGATGGTATGGTTAGAACACTTCTGGTATTTAATTACATAAACGTGGTAAGTCTGTAAGTAGGGACTAAGGCAAAATGCATACTGAAAGGGAAAGGGTAGAATGAAACAAATCCTTGAATCCCCAGGACACATGTAGTATTTGTTATCCTAAACCTTCTCCTAAACCATTACTGGTCACATCCCTTCTTGTGTTAGCTCCAATGTAATTACAGACTGGCGTCATACATTGCCTGTGGTCCATTATCTGCCCTTTACATCACCACACTACCAGTCCAGGCCATTACTCTACACTTCACCCACACACTAACCATTCTTTTTCTAAGCTAACCCCTTATTTCAATGGTTCAGGTAACCTCCTGCTCAGACACCACCCATGGCCTTCCATTTACTAGCAGGTCAAGCCCAAATCCTTAGCTTGGCATTAAATGCCCAACATAGCCTGCCTCAACCTACATTTAAAGTCATAGATATAGATTTTTAAAACTTAAACATAATCAGTTGTAAATCTTCATTGCAAAGACGAAGAAAACCAAGCTCAGAAAGATTAAATAACTTGACCAAGGTCATGCTGCTAATGACAGGTAAAGCACAGGAACAAAGGTCGTCAGATTCCCTGTCTGTTTCCTACAAATTCCCAATACTATTTTCTATTAACCCAAATATTGCATTAGTTTCTGTCTCAAAGGGCTCTAAATATGACTTCTTCATGCTTTACTTTGCGTTATTGACAGGAGACCGGACTTAACACTGAATTATTGAAGATAACAACATTGAATTTTTACATTTAAACCACCAATAAAAGTGCACAATTCTTTTTATCAGTTTTTATGATGCTTTGTCTGTTCCAGGCATTTTAGAATTTTTTAAGCTTCTGCTAAAATGTCTATTAATGTTGACATCTTTTTCATAAATCAAATTATTTATGCTTATTTTATTTATGTCCTACAATATCTTATATGCTGTCTTTCTTATGCTGCCTCTCTTTCCTTCCCTTCCTCTCCCTTTTTACCTTTATTACTGCCTTTTAAAAATTTGTCTCTTTTTTATACTTATACCCAGTGATATTCTAGAAAGATTTTCCAGTGGCTCATGAGAGGTCATGTAGGGTAATAAAATAAAATTAGTTGAAAATAAGGCAACAAAAGAAGTAAAAACATGGATGGGGACAGAGTAATGCCAGAAATAATACTGAGAATGCAAACTACTGTGATGTACATGGGAATACAACTTTACTCTTAGCTTTGTATCAAGTAACATGAAGTTAGAAGACATGTCAACTCACCAATTTCATATTCATAAAATTATTTGCACATAAATTAAGAAGATGCCATGATTGTCCTAGGAAATTATAAGTGTTCTGGCAAATAAGATTATTGGAATTTTTCCTAAAGAACAAATTATACTATACAGTAAACTCTATTTTTGACAACACACATATAGATGTTTGTTTATTAAATATTGACCATCAATTTTAACTTATGATCTCACAGAAAAGTAGAGAGAGAATCAGAGGAAGGAAAGATGGAAGGAAGAAAGGAAGGAAGGAATGAAGGAAGGAAGGGTTGAAAGACTTCTGATTTTAGCTCTGAGATACAGAGCAGGAAAGAACATCATTCTAAGCCTAAAACATGAAAAAAATATGGACAAACTGGAAATACACCGTGTTCATAGAAATCAGAGAACTGAGGGGCGCCTGGGTGGCACAGTGGTTAAGCGTCTGCCTTCAGCTCAGGGCGTGATCCCGGCATTATGGGATCCAGCCCCACATTAGGCTCCTCCGCTATGAGCCTGCTTCTTCCTCTCCCACTCCCCCTGCATGTGTTCCCCCTCTCACTGGCTGTCTCTATGTCTGTTGAATAAATAAATTTAAAAAAAAATCTTAAAAAAAAAAAGAAATGAGAGAACTGGGTTGCAGAATAAACATCCAACTCTATGTCTGGAGAGAGAAATGTGAATGCAGGAAAAAAAATGGGGCCAGAGAATTGGTCACCGGGACAGATGCCCTGATGTTATACAAGCTGGTAAGAAGATTCAACTAGAAATTTTGGACAAATTACTAAAGGCAAGTGTAGGTTGGGATGACAAATAAAGCACTGGAGGTCCATTGCATCTGCAAGCTTTTTTGCAAGAATCACAGCAGGTATGCAGAGCTGAAGTGGATCCTGAGAAAGCTCCAGCAACCACTTTTTAAAGCAAAATTTGCATCAAAGCATTTTGCTTTTATATGTAAAACTGAAATACATGACAAACATGGCACAAGGGGTGGGAGAGAGGAATTGGTAATATACTATTATAAGGCTTTTATACTACATGTGATTCTGTACAACATTATTTGAATTTAAATTCAGATTATTAAGAAATGTGTAGTGTAAACCGCAGGACAACCACTAAATTAGACTTTTTTTTTTTTTTTTTTTGACAGAGAGAGACAGCCAGTGAGAGAGGGAACACAAGCAGAGGGAGTGGGAGAGGAAGACGCAGACTCCTAGTGGAGGAGCCTGATGTGGGGCTCGATTCCAGAACGCTGAGATCATGCCCTGAGCTGAAGGCAGACAATGACTGCACCACCCAGGAGCCCCTAAATTAGACTTTTTAAAAGTAATATATTTTTAAAAGTCAAAACAAAAGATAAAACTGGAATTACAAAACCTGTCTCAATTCAGACCAAGAAAGACAGAATAAAGGGGGAAAAAAGAAACAAAGAACAAATGGAATGAATAGAAAACAGCTAGCAAAAAGGTTAAATTCAACTGGACGTGATCACATTAAATATAAAGGATGTAACCATATCAGTTAAAGCACAGAGATTGTAAGGTTAGAATCGATGTAAAATTAATTAAGCAAATTTGACTTAAAAATCACATGTAATAGAATAATTTGACATTATTAAATGGCTGTTTTTGGTTATTTTTCTTATATTCTAAGTTTTAAACTCTGTACACAAATTTACTTTTAAAATATAGTTTTGTTCACATCATATTATTCGTTTGGTCACAGAAAAATAATTTAAAAGTTAACAAATGAAAATTTCAGTCATATTTCCCTTTTTCATTAGTTATTTTCATATTGGGTACTACTAAAATAATACAAAAAAATTCAAAATCATTCCATTTTTTCAGAAGGATCATATTCTTTGTGCGTACTTTCTTTTTATTCATGAAAGGACAGAAATAGTTGCAATTATCCTACTATGTAGAGTAATCAATGCTGATATTTTTTACTGACAATTCCAGCTAAATTATTGTGAAATTGTTCTGCTGAGCATAGAATGATTAAAAAAAAGAAGCTAAAGTTCAAGGTGTATGACATAATTAGATGGTGTATATTAGTACCAATTCAAACCCTATCTCTAACTACATATTTACTATGTTTTAGAAAGCTTATATACAGTTACACAGAAAGGCAACTCTTTTGCTAAGATTTTCCATAAATTCACTCTCATATTTTTCCTTTGGTACTATCAGGTAAATTTTATTCAACACACACATTGTCCAATGTACCAAGAAAGTTGGAAACACTTTCCACACTGAAGATATCCTATTAATATGAGTATGTCATAACGAGAGAGCGAATTTTCAAATTTCATATTTGAAGACTTTGAGTGAACTCCCGGAAACATGGAGACAATCTGCAGAGCTGAAGACTAAGAATGAATTTAAGAATTTTGTTGACTACTTTCAAATGTTTAAAATGTTAATACGACATTAGGAACATCATTCTTGTAAAGTTTTTCTTGTTGATTATTATATTTTCATGGACAATATAAAACACACATTAAGTGACCAATACATTCTGGTTTTGTTGTTTCTGTTGTTGTTGTTGCTATTTTATTGAGCAGATTTTTTAGAAGCAAATACTACATTAGGTACAAGTAATAAATGATAATTAATAGTATATAGGTCCTTTTTACACAAGGATTTTGCAGGATAGTAGGAAAAAAATCTACGAACAAAATTAGGACATAGCTACTGCACAGGAAAGCATACAAAAAGTGCCAGATGTACTTTCTTTGTTGGAAAAAGAGAAGAAACATTACATTTGCCCAAGATAATTTTACTCTAGAGGATTTTTATTCACCCTGCTCCATGAAGAAATGTAGATATCATCCAAAGAAAACTAAATCTTTGGGCAAGTTATTAAGTGTCATTGACATGATATACTTTTCTGTGTCCCATAATTACCTTTCTTTCTCTACCCTGGGCAATCAAATCAAATAAGAATTGAAAGCACCAATTCAATTCTGTCATCCTGTTCCATTGTATGGGGCTGCTCGTATTGTGAATCGAAATTCTAAGCAGCCTGAAAATGGCAGAAACTTAAATTATTACAGTCCCAATTACTGAGGAAATAACCCTATACAGATAAGTAAAGTACGGTGATTAGAACAAATTGAAATATTCCCATCAGAGTGCATAGAACCAAGTGTAAGTCACTAGACTAAATAAAGCAGAGAAGGTAAAACTTTATAGTAGCTACCTTCTTAACTTTATTAATTTCTTTTTCATTGTTATTTCAATCTTAAGAGGGAATTATGCTGCTTTTTAATTGGCTACAGGATTTTCCTTAAGTCAAAAAACAAGCATTTACTAAGCACCCACTAACTGTTGCTCTGCTAAGGCTGTAGGGATGAACCAAAAAGATCTTCTGCCACCAAAACTCAGAGATTGAAAAGAGAAACAGATTTAAAAAAAAATTAAAACAGCATGAGATGTGTTCTAATAAAAACAAAAATAAGGTGTTAGGAAATATGACAGAAGGTGGCCTTGGGTAGGTGTTAGGATGTCAAAGAAGGCATTTGTGATCATGACCTGATATTTAGTGCCGCAGAAGGAGCTGGTTAGGGAAAACAGTCACTCTTCCCAGACAGGAGGGGCAGGGTTCCCAAGGATCACAGAAACGGATCCAGAAATCACAAATAACCCCACATAGACTGAGCGGCGACTGATGAGGGAGAATTGGCAAGGGAGGCAAGCAGGTAGGGACCACATCATGAAGACGTGTCTATGCTACAAAAATTAAGCCTAGTTTTAGCTTCTGAGAAACAGAGAGTTGCTAATGAGTTTTACAACAAGACGTGTAGACGTGTCTACAGCCACTGTGCGAGTCCCATGCTTTGGGCACAGAGATGAGTTTGCCAGGCAACATATGAGGGGTGCCGGAAGTCAGGCCTCATTCTGCCCCGCCATCTGTGAGCCTGGGCGGCAGGCTGCTTAACCCTGGGAGGAAAAGCACACTCTCTTTGTAATCCTTGGGCAAAGGGAATGCCTCTTTGAAATGTGTTTAGAGACAAGGAGATTTGATCTCCGTAACAGCTCTGTGAAGAAAGAATTTTCTCTATTTTATGTTGGAAACTACTGAAGCTCAGACGGCTTGACACTCAAGAGTGGTTAAGAACAAGGAGCTAAGTTTGAGACTAACAGCCACTCCTTGCTGGCTATCGGAGCTCTAGCAAATCACTTCACACTCTGTGACTCAATTGTATCATGTTTAAAATAGGGATGATGCCACTGTCTTTCACAGAGGGTTTTCATTGCTATTAATTTATTATTAATGAATGATTAATGTAAAGTGATTATAAGAGCAACTGACACATCTTAACTATTCAATAAATATTAAGTATGTATGTTTCTCCAAATCAACTCAGTAATGAGATGGATTGAGAAACCCAAGCCTGACTCCTGTTTAAGCTTTTCGAAAGAGAGATATTTAAATTTGACAGAAAATATCGTAACTTTGGAACACAACTCGATCGGAGTACGAATTCTCCATGTGTACATAAACTGTGGATGTCGAGAGAGTCACCTTGGAGTAGGCTCTGGGGAGATAGGACTCAAATGTAATTCCACACGTAAGGTCAGTTTGCATAAGAAATGTGCTACCTCCAGACATCTATCAGCATCATAGACAAAATCAAAAGCTAGGAAAAGGAAGAATAAATACTAGGATAATTCAGCCTGGTTGTGACATTTTTCATCAGGAGGCATAATAAAAGATGCCCCTGAAAGATGTTGTATTTAGTACCAGCACAGGTCAACAAACCTTCCAAGGATTCTTTATCAGTAGAAAGGCCCACAGAGGAGGACCAGAGGATCAGAAGCTAACTGACCTGGAGATTCCACATTTGCTGTGAAATGACTACTTTAAATATCTGTATAAAATTTACTTCCACACACTCTATCGACCGCAATCGAACATTCTAGATATCTCAATTTTTTAAAATTAAGATGCTCCAAATTTGCTGTAGGAAAAAAAAAAAAGCAATTGAAACACAAAAATAAAATCTATTCTTTGTAATTGAAGCCTTAAAGAAGGAAGTATTAAAGGCGACTTAAATTGATGTAACATGTAAATTTTCAATGTAAGAAACTACTTAATACCCCCTCACTCCTATCCACACATACTGATTGGCACCTGTTATCTGGTTGTGACAGCATCCGGCCATCAGAACTGACCACCAGTGGCTGGTGATGACAGTCCTAGTTGGGTCCCATTACTTCCTCACATTGATTCTTTTTGTGATTTTTATTTCTTTTTCTTTTTCTTTTCTATTTCAATACTATTGCCTTTGGGAACTGGCTGTACTGCCACTGTACTTGTCTTTCTGTTTTATGTTGTTTCTGTAATTATACCTAGGATGCAACATTTATTTTGAGCAAAACTAGGTCTTCGTTCACTTTATCCCACAGATCCCTTACGTGTCATGCCATGAACTCATTCACAGACTCTGGGAACTCACACTCACACTCTGGTAAACGTATTCTGATTGGTCACTCATGTATTTTCTTTTTTAATTTAACAATCCTCTATTAGATTCACATCAAAAGTATTCATTACAAAAACCAAAGTTTCAAACCTGCCGTGCTCTGTTCAGAAAAATACTCATCTCTATATCAGATTTAACTTGTTACTATTAATAAACATGCAAGAACTCATAGTTTTCTGCTCAAAATATCTCTCCTAATTGAGAGAAATATTATGAATAGAAATATCCTTCCTTTGGTGGACAGTTAAGGAGTGCCAGGGAATGATGAACACAGGAGCTAGATCCTGCTTCTTTACAAGAGATTGTTCTCGGATGCAGCACTTGAAGAAAACAGGAGACTATGTCTTTCACATCCACTCAAGTGCTGAGCAGTTGTTCTTTTGTTAGAACTCCCAACAGAAGTCAGAAAATTAGATTGTATTAGGAATGAAGCCATTGGGGCGCCTGGGTGGTGCAGTCGTTAAGCCTCTGCCTTTGGCTCAGGGCGTGATCCCAGCATTCTGGGATCGAGCCCCACATCAGTCTCCTGGGAGCCTGCTTCTTCCTCTCCCACTCCCCCTGCTTGTGTTCCCTCTCTCGCTGGCTCTCTCTCTCTCTCTCAAATAAATAAATAAAAATCAAAAAAAAAAAAAAAAGGAATGAAGCCATCAATGAAAGATGACGATAGTCCCATTGTTCAGACATGATATCCTACATAATAAAACCACACAGATATACGATATATGTTAAGAACAGAAAAGATGATTTTTTAAATGAATTACCACATTCTAACATGGGCTCATTATTTTATGAGTCAACTACACATACCGAAAGGATCAAGAAGATTTATAAGTATCACAGACAGGAAGGCCTAACTACCTTCAGTCTGAATATGTACGGGGAAACAAAATAGGGGAGCCATGATCATACTCCCCAAGTAGTATAAACCAGAGAAAGGTACGTAGGCTTCTGCAGTCTTGGTGAAGGGACCGTATCGTAGCTTGATGAGATTATTTGTTGACCTCTGTAATTGTGATGTTCCATGCCTCTGGTCTTTGTACACATTGTCCCTCCTACTCAGGATGATGTCATGAATGTCTGCCTGGCAAACTACTACCATCTTACAAGAGGGATGTAAGGGCCACCTCTTCCAGGAAGCCTCCAGGATCCTTTTTGCTAGGGGATAATAACCTGCATGTATCAGCAACTGTACGTAATTATTGGATCACTGAATAAAACTCGTAAACTAAAGCTGATCAGCAAATCCCAGAGCGACTGATTCATTTTTAAATGTGAAATACATTACCTTAGGAAAAGATAAAAGCAAGAGGTATTTTATAATAAAAGTTGTAAGCACATAAAACACTGATGACTTATAAGGGTCAATGACGTAAAGAGGCTGAAGATAAATTTACAGATCTCTGGAGCTGAAACAACAGCAAAGATTAGATAGGTTTTTATGCTGTTTATATAATACTTGTGATTGAGTTATATATAAGAATATGTAGATTTCTTCAAATTTTTGCCCTGGCGCAACTATTAGAAAATAAACAATCTGGTAGGCTCTTTCCATCTTTCTTTGTTTCAAATGTGGTATCAAATTTTAGGTGTTCTCATATTAGAAATTGTGCAATTTTTTAAATTTCACAGTTAGAATATAAAATGGCGTATGCCACTGACAATGTTTCTACGTGTTAAAGTATTTTTCCTCATAAGCGCTGTTAGCAATTGGACAATTTACGGTATTTTTAATGCCAGTTTGTTTTGTCAATTCAATACCTTTAATATTTACTTCCACTAATAATAATATTTTAACCACCTAAAGTATTAACTAATATGGTAGTAATTTAAATAGCATTAAGTAAGGAAAACTGTCATTCCCCGTAACTGAATTTTTCCTGAGATAAATGGCATGAGAGTTATATCAGATGAATTTCTGAACCGTAATACCTACGGTTATACTCATATGACAGATGTAATGTGAACTATTAATCTGACTGTATAGAATTTCTCTTCAATTACCAATCAGTATTAATCTCAGCAAGTTCCAAGGGCACTCTAACCTTCCAAGAGCACTGATGTGCTATATAATTTGGAACTCCATCTTTAATACATTCCCAGCAGCACCTAGAATATTAGTTAACATCAATATTTTAAAAATATGTTATATTGCTGACTCCTTCAATAAAAGTTAAGACAGGGCAATTCCTAAAAATAAACAATTTCATTTAAATTTTTAACTTTTCTTTAAATAATGTAATTTACATTTCCTGGAAATTCAAACTTCCTCATCATAATTTCAACAAATTAGAAGATATGCAGCATGATTCCCCTCATCTCTCTCTCTCTCTCTATCTCTGCAGTGTACTAGAAAGTGCCTTCCAGGGCCTCTCAGAGCAGAAATCCTTTGGGTGCCTTGCTTGGGTGAAGTTGTGGATTGTTGCTTGGTTTCAGTTCGTGTTAAATCATAGCTTTTGAGCTCAGACCACAGGCCATATTAATACAAAGTATGAGTGAAAAAAGAGGAGAGATGCGAAGGGGCCAGAAGCCAAAGAAGACGTGGATTCACAAGGCAATGGACACTCGCCCAAACACCTCAGCTGATCTCACTGATGGACCAACGAAATTGCCATTTCTGCATTAAGTGTCAAATAACATGCCAGAGGATGCCTGCGTGTGTGTGTGTGTGTGTGTGTGTTCTATTTAATCCTCACAATAGCATGACCTATGTTTATTGAATAAGGAAGGTATCACAGAGCACAAGACAGGCAATGGCATTGCCCTTCACATCGAGATTAAGCTCAAAGTCAGATGTTAGAATATAAATTGCCAGAACTGAAAATCATCAATTAAATCTCAAACCATCTTTTGATCTCTAGGACCTGGAAACTTGGTATCTAATTTGCAGGGGCAACTTTTTTTTTTTTTTAAGCATTCTCTCTTTTGCATGAGCAAAGGGGGCTCCAAGCAGATGAACTGGAAAAAGGAAAGAGGGACAATAGCCCAACAAGTCCCCTCTTCCTCGTTCATCCTTTTGCTCCTGTTCCCAGGCACTAGCAATGCTTCTCCCCTCAGTCACAGACACCCATTGTATTTACTATTTGTTCCATTGCCAGTGACAAAGGCGGGATACTCTTTGTCACTTCTCCATTCGGAAAATAATTGTTTAATCAAAATTCATAAGTTTTTAAAGCAAAAATGAAAACAAATAGAGCAGAAACATAATTTAATCCATTGTTAATCCAGCTTGCTTTTAAATTGAATAAAAATGAAAACAACTATCAAATAAACACAAATTATTTTTCCCCACATGTCCACTCATCTGGTACAGAAGTATGTACAATAATACCTCTAGATTTTTGGTGACAGCAAAATATAATTGTTGGAAAAGGTTTTCAGTACTGTGTTTTCTACAGACAACTTTGCACTAAAACATCACAATTTAGAAAAATCTCAAAATCCTTTATTTTTACCCACTGAAAGTGGTTGATAGTTCATAACTACAATTGGGAGAATCTTTATGTATGTGTGTGGATAATAAGTATATATTTACATTAGCCATCATAAAAGCAAATATGTACAAAATTATTTCTTCTTGAAACATTATTATAAAACGTGCTGCCATAATGCTTGGTTTGTTTTAAAAAATAAGTACCATTTTTTCTCTAGCAGTTTCATATTTTCATCACATTGTTTTCATGATTCTTCCCTTAGAAATTTGTTGTGATAAATCTGTCCCTCAGCGGTGAGTTCTTCACACGGTATGATAAATTCCCCAATAGGAAATAGTTTTTCCTTATCCTTTGCTGCATAAGAAATTCCCTCCAAATTTACTGGCTTAAATGGCGGTAATCGTATTGAAACATACGTGTATAGAATCAACATGTCGTGCGCCTTCAATTTACACAATGTTGTATGTCAATTATATCTCAATAGAGCTGCAGGAAAAACACCAACCATTTTGTTTGTTCCTCATTCTGAGCTCAGGAACTCAGGCAAGGCCCAGCTGGGCAGTTCTATAGCTCCATGTGGTCCCCACTGGGGTCCCTTCCACAGCTGCACTGAGCTGTGGCTGGCAGGGGCTGGAGGTTTCAAAATGGCCTGACTCCATGGCTGGCAGCTGCTGATGGCCGCCTGCTGGGAGTTCATCTGGGGCTGTCAACAGGTGGAGTGACTTTACCTGCCCTTAACCTCCACCCAAAGGAAGAGTTTTCCAAGTGCCTGGGAGGGGAAGCTGTGCAGCCCCTACAGCCAGCCGTAGAGGTAACATAACTTCTCTTCTGCCACAAGTTATCGTGCAAAATAAGGGACAGGTGCAGCCAAGATTACACGAAGAGAAGTAGACCCCATTCTCAAAGTGACCTTGGAAGAAGACCTTTAGGATGGGGAGTATTGCTGTAGTCAACTTTGAGAGTCCAATCTGCCACAGAACCTTTTCTCACAGCTTAAATTTGAGAAAAGTAACAAAAATCACATATTTTTTCAGTGTTTGTTTTGTTAAGTGGTATGAAAGCTTATGTGTCAGGAAATTCTAGAAAGATCCTAAGTATGAGATCATCTGATCTTGATAATTCTGCCTTTTAAGCTTTTATCATGAGAGCAAAGAGCAGTTACAGAAGTATTTTTACCATATTCAAACATACAATTTGAAAAGATCACCAAGGTTGCTGGAAGAAGAATAAATTTTGGTGGAGTGAGTCAGAGAGGAGACAAGATTCAATTTGAGGGAGATCTATTAAAAGACAGTTCATGTGGCAATCTCGTGGTTTGTACGATGGTCATTTGCATGGGGATGGAGAGAAATGAACATATTTGGAAAAACTTATTTAATTTAACAGCATACTACTTTTTCCTATTACAGTATCTGTAACGTTGGGACATAACTGATGGCATAGTGATTTGGCAGCATTGTTTTTCTCAGTGTTAAATAATGTACGCTAGAACACAGCATAGCAGAGGCAAAACTATACGGTGCTTCAGGTGGTGCTAGGTACATGTAATAAATGGCAGATAATGCTTTCTTTGGGACTGAGTGATAGCCAAGTTTGATTAGTTTATTTTCTCCAGTTATATATTTTTTGAAATATTATACACAGAGGCAACTCAAATGTGTCATGCGATTGATGTGCCTAATTTTTTAACTGAGACAAAAAAATTATTTCTAGGATTTGACTGCAAATGACCAGATACGGTCATACTGAGTTGGTATAATGCCTAACTTAGCATTGTTTCTCATTCCATGCGACTCTTTTTCAATCAAAAGTTTGAAGACATCATTTAAATATTCTCTGTAGCAAATGCTTTGCCTGACATGGGGTAGATAATTTTCATTGTGTTTTGACATTCTTCTCTAAACACATTTTGGGTAGCAGCCCACAATCAAGAACAGGATCTTCCAGTAAAATGAGGTAGAGAAGCATCTCCATGACGTCACTCAGACCTTGCTCATTTTCACCCCAGTCCTTGTTAATCAGCTACTTTTCACTTGTCATCAACTTCATACTCATCAAGCCTCCCTTCCAATTATAAGTAGTCCTTCTGGAAAAGATTTAAACTGAAAAGATTTAAAAAGCCAAAATATCATAACAGGAGATTAGAAAACCTCACTTTCTCCAATATACAATCCAATTATAGATGGATGAATGATGATAAACACATCTGTTATATAGAATGTCAATGAATTCTAACCAATTAACAGCAAGTTAAGAAAAGGTCCACACTGAAGAGAACCGCAAATGCTATCCATTATACCTGAATTCTCATCGTATTTATTTTCTCATGAGATAATTAAATGATATTAAAATTATGCTCAAAACAGCAGAAGACGTGGTACCGTATTTCTTTAAAACTTACATTTTATTTTCAGAAGCTCTGTTAGATGGAAGGCACGACTTATATTCAGGTTACTGCAGTCAGGGACAGAGAATGGCAAGATTTATGTTATTATCGTTCAAGCTTTCTAAAGAGTTACTTCTGGAAGTCACTACAACCTGCTGGTATGTGTGGTTTTCTGTGGCTCATTACAGCCACATGTTATGTTGACTGGACAGAGTAGGGTGTTAGAGTAGTTGTAACTGATTTAACCAAATACTATTCTACTAATAGTACAGCTCTTACCAGTTTTGATTATAACGTAATAATCTTCTCAATGTACAGATAAAATTACCGAGCCTGCATCAGAAAGATATACACTTACTTTGTTCCTACTAAATGGGATGGATTTCCCCTTATCAGGCCATACCTTCTTGCCCTGCCATCCTAATGACCAGCGGTATTTGGCCTGTAGCTTGTTGGGGTTAGGGAATAGTCTAAATCCGTGAATCAGCATGAAGCTTACTGGTCCATGCCTGAGGTGAACCCATGATCATGGCTTCGGTATCCAGCAGCCAGAGTGCTTTGCCAACGAACCACTGCTGTTTGCTCCCTAGTTGCAAGAACATTGGTAAGTGGAGGGACAAAGTCCTTGGAGGTTGGAATACAACTTTCTCTTTTTGAAGTGTTTCCACCTCAAATTACAGGACAACATTGACAAGTTGTTTGACCTATCACGCTAACACACCAGGATAATTATAAGGCCAGTCCAAGCGCTGTGGATTTACTCATAGGTGGGTTGGGTCTTTCACCACAGAGAAAGCCCTGCAGAATCCCACCCTTGACAGTTTGTACAGTTTGCCATTTCTAGGAATTTTGCTCACTGTCAATACAAAAAAATTATTAAAGAATTTTATTATCAACTCCAATGGAATCCCTTGTTTATCATAAGCCATTGAATATAATAATATTTATAAATTTTGTGAAAATCATCTTATTACTGGAGGCTTTTTATCTGGAAAATTGAATGAAAAGAAATTCCATAAGAAAAATCTTTGTGAAGTCAAACATATGCCATAAGTGTGATGTCATCCTACTGATTGCTAGATACCATTAGCATAGAGAAGAGGTATCTGATTTAATTGGACATTACTTGATTTGAGTACAAAAGAAAATCAAACGTTACATTAGTTTCAGAAATACAGAGAAATTGAACCTAATGTTTTATTATTGATTTTCTACATATCTATTTTTTTAAAGATTTTACTTATTTATTTGACAGAGATAGAGACAGCCAGCGAGAGAGGGAACACAAGCAGGCTCTCAGCGGAGGAGCCTGATGTGGGGCTCGATCCCAGAACGCCGGGATCACGCCCTGAGCCGAAGGCAGATGCTTAACGACTGAGCCACCCAGGCGCCCCTACATATCTATTTTTTAAGATTTTATTTATTTATTTATTTATTGGAGAGAGAGAGCACACATTGGCATGCACGCATGCGGGAGGAGGGAAGAGGGGGAGGGGGAAAGACAAGCAAACCCTGTGCTGAGCTAGGAGCCTGAGGTGGGGCTGGATCGCACAACCCTGAGACGATGACCTGAGCTGAAATCAAGAGTCGGGCTGAGACACCCAGACACCCCATACTTGCTTTTCTAACGTAATATAGCATGAAACAGAAGTTATTTACTCGGATTCCTTAAAGGCATCCTTTAGAATACAACTTGAAGGAAAACAAACAAACAAACCCTAGAAGGTTATTCTTTAAAGCATTTTTATTTGCTTCATATTTAATATGCATAAAACATCATTTCCCCAGGAGCCAAATCAGATTTAGAATTGAGGTTTCTAGATTTGAAAATGGTGCCCTCTGCATTATTATTATTTATCAGGCATGAAGAGCAGGTGTATGAACAATTTTCCAAATAGTCTCTCTCACCAATGAAGGGCAGCTCATACGTAAGTGGACAGAAAATAGGGAAATTAAACAAATATTCCCTGCATCCAAGGGAAAAATGTGACGGTGCAACATAGAAAAGACATAAATGATGGCTGTCTACAGAGTGGCAGACCGCCGTGGAGGTAGGATTTAAGAGGAAATGATATGATAACCAAAAGACCACATTAGCCGAGAGGGCAAACTCAGACGCAGTTATTCACAAGAAGCCGCGGGGAGGGTTCTACCATGGCTCTCTCAGTCCCAGCGGCTGCTCTGTGTGGTGGTAGCAAGTGAGAATAAAAATAACCAGTTAATGAAGATTTTTCACTTGAAATTATAGATCCTGGATCTTCAGATACTCAGCAATTTCTTCAAATGTGCAATTAGCCTGTCAAATCTGATACACGTCAGGATGAGCGGTTGACCAGCCCAGAAAGTTTCTGGTAATATGCTACAAGCTTCACTTGGCTGAAAGGTAATGGAATAGCATTTAAAAAACACGATTTGAGGATCACTGAGAATATTTCACTGCCAGTGAGCTTGCAACTGAAAACCTTGAGCCCCATCCTCCAGGATCCAGAAACTAACAAATGTAGGAAGTGGAACAGCTATGTGCTAACATCTTTCTAAGGGCGGCCCTGCCAGTGCCCCATCTAGTAATAAAATGCAACTCTCTGAGCAATGACTATGGATAAAGACTATATTATATTTTACCCAGGGAGGAGAAATTCCTGCCAGTATATGTAGAAACAAATTTAGAGAGAGAGAAACCTCTGAACGTAAACATCAGATCTTTAACTTTCTTTGTTGCAAATGTCAGATGGTTTAAGAGTTCCATCTCCTGCAGCTCTAGGTGATGCCTGCGGACTCTGGGAACTGACTGGCGGGCTATGGATGCTGAGCCGTGACCTGGCTCGTGCATGCCAAGGAAGATTTATATCAGGATTTCCAAGGAAATATGCATGCTGCAGGTTGGGAAAAAAGGATCTGAATAGATACTCATTTTTTTTTTTTTTGCAGAAAAGCAAAGATAAAAACATAGCGTCTATAATAAGAAGCTTTTTTTAAAAAGAGGGAAGAGAAGGCCATGCCAAAAATTCAAGAAAGATGTCTGAAAAAAGGGAATGCACTGCAGAATCCAGAGGAAAGTCTTAAAAGTAGGTGTGCTTGACAAGCAATTGGAAAGTAGTCCTAAAAAGAACACACATGAAAAAGTAAAATTGAAAAAAAAAAAAGGACCAGCAATGAGTAATTAGCAATATCAATGTCGACTCTTTATAGTTTCAGTTGATTTTCATTTCAATTATAGATTTACAAAAGGAATATCTTTCCTCGCCTAAAACATTTACTTTTTCTGATTTGTGTTCTTCTTAACATAGACAACTGACATGGTAACATGGATAATTTGAAATCTTTCTTAGAATTAACATTGATTTACAACATTGTTGGAAGTGGACAGATAGGGAAGTATTATAAGGTTCAGAGTAGGGGTGTGTAAAACAAGTATGGGCCAATACTAGGTCCCGTTTACAGTAAAACATAGCTTAATATTGCAAGAAAACAAGCATTGCTCAGTACTGCTGCTTTAGAATACTGATCAACAGTGGAAATGTACAGGGTGCCTGGCTGGCTCAGTCATTAAGCGTCTGCCTTCGGTCCAGGGCCTGATCCCAGGGTCCTGGGAGCAAGCCCCGTATCAGGTTCCTCCGCTGGGAGCCTGCTTCCTCCTCTTCCACTCCCCCTGCTTGTGTTCCCTCTCTTGCTGGCTGTCTCTCTCTCTCTCAAATGAATAAATAAAATCTTAAAAAAAAAACCAAAACAGTGGAAATGTAGTCAACCTAATAATGCTAGGTCCAGGTAGGTTTAGAAATATTTTGAACACTACACAGGTAAGAGGCTGCAAAACCAGGGTTAGAATCCATCAGAGCCTCCCCTTGCGTCTATGTAGGTCCCAAGGCACATATGTTCTTTGGAGTCCCTGCCTATATACACCTGATTTTTTAAAATATTGCAAAAAGATATTGAACATCACTAACCATTAGGGAAATATAAGTAAAAACCACAATGAGATATCATTTCACACCCATTAAGGTGGCCAATATAAAAAGACAAATCAAAAACAAAACCAAAAAAAACACCAAAAATGGGGAAAAAATCAGTGTTGGGGAGGATAGGGAGAAATTGGCAAACTTGAGCAGAGTTACTGGGAAGGTAAAATAGTGCAGCCACTATAGAACACAGTGTGGGGGTTCCTCAAAAAATTAGAGAATCACCAAAAGATACAATTGTGGGTAAATGCCCCAAAGAAGAGAAAGCAGAGACTCGAATAGATACTTGTATGCGCCTGTTCATGGCAGCATTATTTACAAGAGCGAAAAGGTGAAAGCAACCCAAATGTCCACTGACAGCCACACGGATAAAGAAACTGTGATCTATCCATACAGATGAATGTGGTTCAGTCTCGAAGAGGAAGGAAATTCGGAAACATGCTGCAACACAAATAAAACCTGAAGACACAATGCTACGTAAAATAAGCCAGTCACAACAGGACAACGAGTGTATGATTCCACTTACATGGGGGACTGAGAGTCGTCAAGTTCGTGAAGGCAGAGAGTAGAAATGTGGCTGCCAGGGCTGGAGGGAGGGGAAAATCAGGACTTAGTATTTAATGGAGACAGAGTTTCCGGTTGCGAAGATACAAATCTCTGGAGATGGATGATGGTGACGGCTGTCCCACCATGTCGATGGACCTGATGACACATTAAGTTAAAATGGTGAATTTTATGTTATGTACACTTGACCACAATAAAATAATTAAAAATGCATGGGCCACGTGAGACATAATGGCTTGATGTGAGCATTTACGCAATGGGTAGAGAAGAGGGGATTGTGTATTTGTTTATTATCCAAGCATCATGGCTTCTTTGTCTGAACCATCTCTGAGTGATCTTCGCTGCCAAGAACAAGCCAGTGCCTGGCTGCCCCGTCCTCCATGCTGCCTGTGAATAGCAGCTTTCAGTGACTCACTCCTTTCTACTCATTTGCTTGTTTGTTTTTGCTGTCTACCTAATAGACATTAATGTAATGAAGAGGAACACCACGTAATCATCAAGCATTTTTAAATAATCAGTTCTAGCGTTCTTGACCTGTATGTACCTAATGACCACAAAACAAGCCAAGCAAGAATCAACAGAAGCACGAGGAAATACTGATAAATCAACAACGAGAGTAGAACACTTTAACTTGCCTCTCTCAAAAATTAGGAGTGCAAAAATAGCTTTTAATACAAAATTTTAAGTATGAATATAAAATTCCAAGTGTGTCAGATATCCCAAATGTAAAACCAAGAACTCCACAAGTCCTAGGGGAAAAGATGGACGAATTCCTTATATAAAAGCTCAGAGTAAGGAGAACTTCCTGGACTATGACTCAAAAATCCAATTTTTTTGCTAGGACTCAAAATTAAAAATTAGATTACATACAGATTATAAATTAAAACTTTGCATGGCCAAAAAAAAATATCAACATAAACAAGTTACAATGCAATAGTGACAAAAAAAAATGTGTTTTAGAATTTATCCACAAAGGGTTATAGGGAGATTCTAAACACTGAGAAGAAAAGCAGTAGCAAGCCAATTGGAAAAATGGGCATAGTTTATAAATAAAATGTGACTGACCCTTAGTCATAGAAAAATATGCACAAATTAACTCATGCATAGAGAATTATAAGTTAAAATTAGACTGAGTTACCGTTTCTCACATATACTGTCAAATATTCAAAAGTACAGCAACTTATTCTCTATTGCCAACATGTCATGAAACAGGTACTTTCATACCTTGCTAAGGGGAATTCAACACGGCACAACTCTTATTAATGTTTGGTAATATTACACACACATTCACACACACACACACACACACGCACACATACACACACACCTGCTGATCCAGATGTCAGTTCTACTTTGGATTTAAACCAAAGATACACTGGCAAAAAGAAGAGCTGGTATCGGAAGAAAGCTAGTAGTTGCACAGTCATTTGTAACAGCAAAAGGCCAAGGGTAACCTTATGCCCAGCAATGAAGAATTGGTTGACTAAACCATGGTTCGTCCATACCATAGAGTACATAGATCTGGAAAGGAAATGAAGAAAATCTGTACTACTGATAAGAGATTATCTCCAGGATATATCTGTTGGAGACAAAATCAAGTAGAAAACACTGAGTGAAACAACTTTTATGAAAAAGTGGAAATATATAACTATATAAATTTTATTTTCTCAAAAAGAAACAATGGATGGATACATCCAAACCTAATAAAAAGAGTCACCTAGACAAATGGAGAGAGCATGAAAAGGAGAATTAGAGATGAGAATCTTTTTAAAGATTTTATTTTAATTCCACTTAGTGAACATACAGTGTTCTGTTAGTTTCGGGTGTACAATATGGTGATTCAGTGACTCACTCAACTTTGACGATGACCACAATCCAAGTCCCAACCCAGAGTACTTAGCAAACGTGATCAATAATTCTTTCTCTGGTAGTGTTACATTTACATGGTACAATTTCAAATTCTATGGTAGAAACATAGGACCACAAATCTTCCAACCATGTCTCTCTGGATCTCCTTGGACAGTAACCACTATATTCCTAGATTGTTTCTTTCAATGATTTTTTAAACTGTTTTTTTTTCATTGAAGTCTAGTCAACATTTGTTTCAGTTGCACAATACAGGGAATTGTATGTTACGCTCTGCTCACCACAAGCATAGCGACCATCTGATGGCTCTTTCAGTGGTGATTCCACCTCTGCCTGCCACACATCCCCACCAGCAGGAAGGATAGTGCGGAGCTTGTAGGTGGAAGGAGAGCAGTCTCATTTATGCAGAAAATGACAAGCTTTCACCAGGCCTGGAGTAAGACTGTCCTGGTCAACATGACATCACCCCATTGATTGAAGTAAGAAAAGAATGTTGGGAAGGCCCATTGGTATTGTAGACAGTGATCTCCAAAGCCCTTAGAGGAAATGGATTCAGTCGTCCAGGTGTGCCTGACATGTAGGGCTGAGCCAGCCCAGTGTGAGGGTCACACCCTGGGGCCCGCAGGGTAACAAAGGCCACTGTCACCCTCACTGGCCTTGATTGCTATAAGCCAGAGATGGTTCCATGGTTGGCACCCGGCGGGGAGAACCAACACTCAGCCACACCGAAGGGTCATGGTGGATTGCTGCTGGCCCAATGCTCTGAATTTGCCCTGTGCCCACCTGTATAACCAGTCATCCCAAATCAGCAATTTGGCACCGCTGCTGTGACCTGATCCTGTGAAAGAAACATAGAGGCTCCCGGTGGGGTCTCTTGGATCCACATGAGGCCGTGGGGCTGGGAGGACCGCAGGGAACAAGCCCCAGGGCCCACATGGGCTCCATCCATCTGCTGGCCCGTTCACCACACACAGCCCTCACAAGATTCTAGTTTGGTGGCCTCCATCCATGTAAAACCAATTTAAAAATGCATCAGTTTTGCCTTCTTGGCTTCCCTTCATGTGGCTCTGGTCAACAGGAAACCATTAGTCGGTTATTTACAAACCAACTGAACGCACAATGAACTGCACGTCTATGATTGGACCCTAACAATAAACTCGGCCCTTGCAACGATCTGAATTACCATGCGTATCTATATCTGTATTTTATAACTGTCATTCAGCATATACAATACTTCTTTCCATAGACAAATGCACTTCCAATGAAGCTTTGATTTTCTATTTGCATTTAAGAAGACTGTTAAAAATGAGGAAGCAAGAACTTGTTTGTATTTATCTCAAAACCTTCCATTTCAGTGGCATTTCTACTCTTAGATACCAGTTCAGGCAGAATGTGTCATCTTTGATTTAAGTTCATTTATTTGACGATAACACTGATTCTTTTCAGGAGGCAAATGCCTTTATCAAATAAAGTATAAAATCTTGCCTTTTTCCTAGTCCTTAAGGACGTTTGCCTCCCGCAAGTATAAAAGAAACTCGCTGCACAACATGTGTTGTTTGTAAACGCTCCCCTTTCATTATTTTGTCATGATCTCTTCTTTGAACTGCTCAGCCCAGTCAAGTCCAGAGCCCCTCCTGGGGTTTGGAGAGAGCCCATTTTGGCGTCAGATGACGAGTACTCCTAATACATGCCACCTTTGTTTGGGTCTAAAAGCGTTGCGCTCCAGTACAGAAAGTGCATTACATCCACGGTGAGAAAGCAGCCTTGCTCTGAGATGTCCAGGCCGGGTCATTGTCACTGTAAACATGTGTACCTCTCAGTCTTCTGTAAGCTTTTCTCCCCAAGGGATGCCATTTGGTACGGATCAAAATTCTGTCTTCTTGCACATTATTGACATCCAGTCATAACAATTTCACCAGAGGTGATATATGCCATATTCAAAAATCTTAAATTCCAAGGATCTCTATTCTCCTAAGATTCAGACATTTTCTGTGAATTTTTAAGCTGCATTTTCAGATAGTAGGTGAGCATGGAAAAGTCAGTTAAGCTTAGCACTGATGGTTGAAATCAAAAAATATGATTATGATGGGTGAGTGAGATAGATAATACCTAGATACCCACCTGTTTCTTGAACAATGGGGTACCATTCCTAATATGTACCTTGTGAGTATGTGTATACAGATATATACAATGTCATATATGTAATATCTGTATATATCTGAAAATTATATAATAATTCGATCAATAAAATGTCAAAATGTGAATTTCATTTTCAGGTAACCTTCATAAATTTAGCTTTTGGAAACAGATAATAGAGTCATCTGTACATGTGAGAAACGTGCAGAACGGTTTCAGCAGAGAGGACATCGACTCACGAAGAAAACGAACTGGGTTGTAAGTGATTGGCAAGACACACTCTGTTGGACGTTTTGAAGAGAGGACATTCTAGCAATGATAAATGCTTCTGGGCACTTCATCCGTGTCTTTGCTCCAAAGTCACAGGCAGAGGTCTCTGGGTCAGAAGCTATAGAAATGTTCTCTTGTCTCATCTAATTTGGCCTCTATTGTTATACTGACCCAGGTATTTGTTGTTGTTATTAAAATATCATATGTCATACTGAACTAGATATTGAACTCTCTTTATAAAGTGGCAATGCATTTTCTTATGGATTTTGAAATTTGTGGTCTTTGTTCAAGTTTATTCAAAAAGTGTCCAGATATCATATATTATAGTTGCCCAAATTTCTTATTTCTCACTTGCTTGTAAATAAAGCAGAGCTAAGGGTGTTACAGAAATACATGAATTTGATTATGTTGGTATATTTAACTTTAGAAATGATGAAAAGAAAATGCAGTTTTGTGATCTAAATGTTTGGAACAAAACAAAGTTATGATGATTATTAATAGTCTATACTTGCACCCCAGTTAATCAGAGTAAGGGTTATTTAATCTTCTTTAAATTTCTAATCCCATTATTTAAATTCTGAGTATTAGCCAAATATGTTCACAAGAATAAAGATAACTGAAACTTTCTATGATTTTGTAAGTTTGTCCATCATTTCCAAATACTAATTTTTATGACATACCTAGCTGCCAAATGAACTTACATCTTTCTCCAGGAAGAGAAACTCAACCATAATGTGGATATAAGTATTGAGACAAATCACAATACCCACTTTGCTTCTCTAAAACATTCCATCTCAAAAACCTCTCCCAGGTAAAAATGATCACATCTGATGTCTGCTAGGTGGTCAACCTGGGGAGTTCAGAAGTTCTAAGGAGTTTCTGGTGATAGGGGAAGGGTCATGCAGAGAACAGTGGAGCAGAGCACAGGGGAGTGAATAGACATCCAAGTCCACATATGTATCCACACACACATATCCACATCCACTAAAACATATGCACATACACACACTCACATACACATACATTGCAGATAAAAGTGTAAGTAGAGATGGAGACATAGATGGATATAGGTATGGGTATGGGTATTGGTGCAGAATATTCCTCACACCTCTCAGGCACTTTAGCACTAGTTTGCAGAGCAAGCAGTAAAAGTTAACTGTCCAAGACTGATTCCCTGCAGGCTGGCCTCCCAGCATCAGCCTCCTCTAACCTCCCTGGATACCAGCTTCGGCCCCGTGCAAATGACAGTCATCAGCCTTGGTCAACTGCAGGTTTCAGATCCTCACCTCACCTCTGTCCCACAGTCCACAGAGGAAGCTAATGTTTTCTGAACCTTCAGCATTGCACTGGATGATTTTTCCAGTCGCTTGGCATGTCATATAGCTATGGCTACAAGGCAGACAGACGCCCGTCCTGGGTCATGCCAACAGAGGGGCCTGGAGTTCCCCCTAACATGAACATGGAGCTAACAGGATGAGCCTGAAGACAAGGTTGTGCCATGTCACCCTGTTGCTGTGTCCTGGCTCCTGGCCATACCAGGGAAGGGACCAGTGCTTCCCTAGAGTGGATAACTGTAAAGCCTCCTGGGCCAAGAGCTGGGTCTCTCTCTTGGGTTCTGGTCTGGCTCTCCTGGTTCTCTGTGCACTGCCATAGATTGCTGTGGATAAAAGGGGCCCTCTCACACCTGCTACTGCTCCTGACACCCCGGGTTTCCCTTGCCTGGTACGTGCTGTCTGATTATCTGTCCTTAACATTATAGCAAGCTCATTTCCTTACCTTCTCTGTCACTCAGACCATCTACTGAAAAGTAGAATTCCCTTGGAATATCTGCAAGAATTGGTTGAAATACATCCCTGATAAAAGCCTAATTTTACTTGATTGTATCCTTGAAAAAAAAAATTAATGGGGACGGGGAGGGAGTACAGAAGCTGCTCAGGACACAGGAAAAGCTATTGCCTGAAGAGTCACATTGGATGGATAACGTTTCACAACTTTCACTAAGTGTCCTTGTAACTCTCACTTATGTTTCTTAAAAAAAAAAAAGAAAGAAAGAAAAAAAAGATCATTGCAAGTAGTTACTTATTCCAAAGTACTCAGTTCCACAGCTACCTATGCTGTTATGCCTGCCTTTCAAGAGGCAGCATGGTCTAAAAGCAAGTGGAAAGCATTTTTGTCTTTTAGAAAATAATCTAAAGTCTCTTTCTAACTATAATCCCCGGCAAAGTATGGCATATGGCTGTTCAAATGATGGTTTGGTATGAATGATGAATGAACGAATCAATGAATCAATGCATCACATGATGGAGGCATGAAAACACTCTAATCAAATTGAAGCCCCTATGACAACTGTCGGTCAGGTAATACAGACTTTACATCCTAAGGCACAGACTAAAAAACATAGTTTCAAGTTTGTTTTTTTTCTAAGAAGCTATTGCAAAAGTAACTCTTTTCATACAATTATGCAGAGTGAAACACCCTCTATAAAACCTTTGCTTAATGAGTTTTGCTGCTGGATCTCTTCTGGTAGCAATGCCATGCACATCCCCAGAGATGGGTATAGCTTACCCTCAAGTGACCCACCGCTCTGTGAGGTCTCTTCGAGCAGACATTGTCGTATTTTAATTTTGTTTCTTCAATTCCTATAGAGTCATTGGCCACAGTCTAGAATTAGTAGAAGTTCCTTTTTCAAATGGTCTAAAAGTAAATAATATCCTATAACCAAAATTGCTAAGTTCTTTAATGCAGAAACTTATAAAAATGAAGAGAAAAGGGAAGATAAAATAAATGGGGCTGTAAAAATTATATTCTAAATCGGTATTTTGTCTACATGCTTCTTAAAGGTAGGACCACCCCTAATTTATTTCTGTACCTTTGGGCCCTAGTTCTTGGTCCTGTAGCAGCTACCCCATTAATTTGTTTGGAGTGTTTATTAATATATTTAAACATTTTATTAATAAAGAATTGAAGGAATGATGCTGTGTTCTCGTTTAGGCCTACACAATGAAATTTCGGTTTCTGTGTTGAGATTAATGTATCTCAGATTAGAGTAGAATGTCAGAAGTTGAGAAAGATTCTTGAATTTTCCAAGATTTTGTAAAATGACACGACTGCCAAAATGGGTTGATATGGAACCAGTAGAAATTCTGGATTAAGCTAGAAAGTCTACGATAGCCAGGAAAAAATTAACGGCTTTTGTTTTTTATTTAAGTAGCTTAGCCTCTCTGCAGGTAGAAATAGCAGCAGATTCTTACATGATCGTTACAAACTTAAGTGAAAAGATATGCATAACTGTGCACAAGATAGGGGAAAAAATGGAGAGAGGACTTCCCAGCCCCCTGCAGGAAAATGTAGTGATTGGCGTCATTGTGTCTTAACCATCCTGGAGCTCATCTTCTCCTATCAGGGATTTCCATGGGGTCTCTGGCTCCTTTTTCTTCCATCATTGATTGATTTCTCAAGCTGGCTCCCCATAAACAGAAAGAAACATTGCATCACATGCAGAGAGCAATTCTGAGTTCTTAAAATCCAGGGAAGGGCAGCTTTTCTGATTGGCTTGTCTAGATAAAGCACCACGCTTGGCAAGCTTCATGCCATTTTCTAATTTTTTTTTTTAAGTGTTTTTGTTTAACCTTTTTCTTGTGGTGAAAATTCATGGTGCCTCCTGCCGGAGCTGCGCTGAATCAAATGCTGGGCCACCGCGTGCATCAAGGTGCTGACTTTATAACGAGAGTGGGTTTTGAGGTCTTGGAGACCCTTCCAACATGCAAAGAGGGGGCACCATTTAGTTTGAGACAAAGACAGCAGAGTTTAGGACGTGCCCACTAGAGGTGTCTGCCTTCGGACGATGACAATCTTAAAGCAATAAGCTTTTACTACACCTAGGGGGACTGTTGTGTGTGCGTAGAAGAGAGGTTGGCTGGCCTGTAAACATCTGGGCTAGAGTGGAACTCTTTCCTGGCACTGGGGGCCACCAAAACCACGGACTAAGAAGTGACAAAGGCATTCAGCACCTCCGGCTCCCTAATCCTGCCCTTCTTCAGCGACTCCCCCCAGACCCTCCCCCATCTCTTCCCACCTGCCAGAAATAACACAAATCTCACCTCAAAGCCATGGCAAATTTCTCTGGGCAGGTAAACCAAATCATGGGAAAGAGCTTTTTTTGTTGTTGTTGGATGTTTGAGGAGACTTGGGAGGGTAAACTGAACCCAGAGGAGGAGAATGAATTAGAAATGTTATGCTTTTAATTTTAATAAAGCATCTTGTGTCTGGACCTACAAACAGAAAGTTCATTTCTGAGGCTAAGAAGCAGGGCCGCCTGGTGCCTTTTGTTTTGCGAGGTCAGTCACCTCTCCCTCTCCTGCAGACAATAACATATGCATGAGACTCCACTCCTACAAATGGACCCCACAGGAAAATCAATGCTCTTTCGGTCATGCCAACCTAGTTATTTTTCTTTAATGATTTTGGGCTAACTACACACAGCGGACAATGTTCACTAGAAATAGATTAACTCGGCCTTTCAGTGGATGTGAGCTGGCTTCCAATGTTGGTCATGAAGACAAAAGCCAGCCAGACAAAAGCTTCTCCCCTCTCTTTCGGGGCTTTGATGCTGCTTTTCAGCCCTTCTGTGCTGTGACAACCTCATCGCTGGTGATTGATCTGAGAACCTGTGCACTTGGATTCCTTGAAACTTTTTGTCTTGGTGTCCCTGCTCTCTATTTTGCATGCAGGTCCCGTATCTGTGACTTCATCATATCCATGTCCTGCTACCAGATACAGAAGCGCTTTGTTCAGCCTCTCTTCATGCAGGAGGAGGTTTTCCTAGGGGCTGCTTCTTGTTCTCAAACATGAAAATGTGTGAAGCATAAAACTCCAGCTGTGAATACTTACCTCCCTGCAGTGTTAAAAAGTTCAATATACAAAACACCTGGTTTCAAGTAAAATGTACATCAAGATATACGGCAGAGAGACAGATTTAATATACCCCATAGGGCCCTGAGGCGCTTTTTAAATTAAAGACACAACACACTTTCTTTTTTTTTTTTTTTCAGATGCGGTTTTACTATTTTACAAATAATGAACCAATAAACATCACACAGTTGAAGGGACAGTTGTAAGGAGAACGGAGAAGGCCATTGTCATGTAAATGAAAATTCTGCTCTGAGTTACCTAGAGGCTTTGTAAATGTATTCCTGGTCAGTAAAACTCTTTGTACCAGTGATAAATGTGGCCAAAGGCCTCAGTGATTTAAATTCAGTAGGAAAGAGTAGGTCTCTAACTTCCGTGGCCTAAGCTTAATGTTTAGCATAACTATAACTCACTTATTAGGAGAGAAAAGTGGGACAGGGGCCCTTTTAATGGGAGGCACCCCCCAGTGTCTCCTACCTTCTAAGTCCCCGAAAAGTGTGAGAAATTATTATTAAGGACTTGAAATCCTCCAAAAAATAAACTTCACATTTTTGAGTAGGGGAAAAAAAAAAAAACTATGGAAAAATATTGCAATTGGAAAAGTGGAGATGACAGGAAGCATTTTTATACGACTGCTACAAGTTGTTAATGGGAGGAAATATCTTCAACGTGTTATTCTTCTTCGTCTGAATTTCCCATTTCAAGGAAAAAAGAGCAAAGTGGCTGTCCCTAGCAAGTATGGGGAGTGTGGGCATCGGGAGACGTACAAGGACTCATCTCAGTGTGTACAGTCTCCTTCCAAGAATGTGCCAGAAGCTCCAGCGGAAGCTCTTCTCGCTTCCCCTCCCCTTCGGTTCCCACCCCTGCACCCTCCTCTGGCTTCTCCACCTGCTTCTTTGGCCTGGATACCTGGGACAGTCAGTGTCAGTTTCTGCCCAGCGTCCCTCTATAATCACGGGGCAGCGATGCAGGTCACCCCCCACACTCCACGGTAGAAAAGGTGGAAAGAAGGGGCCTGAATTCAGCCCAGCATCTCACCGGTCGGCAGCCGACGCACAGGTGTCAGAAAGCTCAGAGCCTCTGGCCAGCGCTGAGGTCCTGTCTCGCCACTGCTTCCACTCTCCATGTGACCCAGGGAATAGCTGTGCTGCCGGGTCCTTCTCTGCAAAGAGGGAAGCCAAAGGAGCAATCTCGTCACACTTCAAAGTGGATCAGATGATTTCAAACAGGGGAAAAAAGGGTTAGAGCTGTTCCTGTCACAGAATAAAACTGAACCCTCAGCCACCACCATCACCATTATCATCATTATGATGTTGGTTTTAGCAAACTTTTTCATTCTACAGGATATACACACCCTACCAACAGCTCTTGGTTCCATTTTAATCTTTTGCTGAGCTCTGATTTCAAATATTTGGCAGAAATGAGAAGATATGCATATTTTGTATAAAATACGAATGCAGCCGTTCAGATACTCAACCTCCAGGATACTCTCCCTTAAAACCAACGGAGCTTCACCGGATTTGGAAGTTTGCATATCGAGGTGCCAGGAACAGTTGTAGTTTTAGTTTAGCACAGATAAAACGGATGTGTCATTTAGCATCCCAACTCTAAATGCCTAGTCAGAGCCTCCTATGCTTAGGCAAGCATGCTTTGGAACAATACAATAGCCCTCTGGTCACTTAGTTCTCCTGCTGTCTGCAATGATCATTTTGTTCTCCTCCTAAAAAGAACCGATACCCCTCCTCACTTTTCCATTCGCCAGAGTTCGGTGATCTTGTCAGAGAAAATAAAGGCCACTGGCTGGCCGGGCTCTCAACGTGCTGTGACCTGCGTCAGCAGCCCCTTTCCCTCCTGTTAAACCAAAGACGTTTTTTTTTTGGTCCAAGGCCAGCCTAACAATGTAGGTTTCAATACTCTGTAGTCTCCACGTTTCCACATCCACCGCCACCCTGCTTATTCTCAACACAGTTATCCTGATAGTCAGAGAGCATCTCTTATCCGCTGAGAACCTTCCAGTGACTCCATCGCATTCAGAGTAAACACCAAAGGCCTTCTCATGACCTGCAGAGCTGTAGAGCGACCGTTCCCAAGATGTGCTCCCTGGAGGAGCGGTGTCCGGTCCCCTGGGAACTTGCTAGAAATGCCTATTCTCGGGCTGCACATCAGTCATGGAATCAGAATTTCCAGGGGCTGAGAAAGCTGCTCTTTTACTAGCCTTCCAGGTGATTCTGACACATTTCTCATCCTTTATTCTGGTCTCAACTCCGAGCTCTCCTGCATTTTTATCACACAGCCCAGTCATGTCCCCCCCTTTGTGTTTGCTCCGCTTCACACCCCATTCCCCACTTCGCCGCTCGCCTAGGAAGGCCCCTTCCTCCTAAATGGACTGACTCAGGTGTCACCTTCCCAGCTAGGGTTTTCTCAAACCGCCTATGCTAAATTTCATCGTCCCCATCTACATGCATTCTGTCTTCCTTCCTTGTTAATTTTTTTTTTGTCCACAGCATTATTGTCTTATCAAACACAAAACATTTTACTTATCATTTTTTAAAAGGTTTTCACAATTTATTTGAGAGAGAGAGCATGAGTGGGGTGAGGGGCAGAGGGAGAAGCAGGCTGCTCGTTGAGCAGGGGACCTGACAGGGGACTTGATCTCAGGACTCCCCAGAATCATGACCTGAACCGAAGGCAGACGCTTAACCAACTGAGCCACCCAGGCACCCCTTACTTACCATTTTTGCCCCGTGGCACTACCATACGAATGAACACCTCTCCTTCTGGTGTCATTTTCAGCACTGTTCACGAGTCTACCACCACGGCCTGGAACAGTGGAAAGGCTGTCCCAAGACTCCAGTTTCGTGGGTCCCATCCAAACTTCGACTTGTGGACACCTCAGTTTTTCTTTACAACAGGGCATGTGTTCTGCAGCTTTTGCTGTAGCAACAAATAATCCGCAAATTTTAAGGTCTTAAGTTTGGTCGTGTTTTCCTTGGTCAGGGTCTCACGGGGACTCTGCGGAAGGGCCAGTTCTGTTAGGATCTGCTGTGCTTTACTGGACTCGGCTCAGCTCCTTGCCCCACATCTTTTTACTCTGAGACCTCAGGTGAAGGAGACCACTCAAGGGGCAGGGTGAGGTCGAGGGTACTTCCCCTGTCTCTAAAAGGTCCTGCTAAGATGTGACAAATGTCCACTCCCATCCCACTGGCTAAAGCTAGAGGCATGGCCAACACCAAAATCTATGGAGAAGTGAACATATTCCTTCAATGAGACCGGGTAGCAAGAAGAGGGAGAGGAAAAGAGTTGGAAATGAATAATACAGTCTACCACGCTATGGAATCCCTCCAAAGGTGAGGTAATCTTCCTTGGATTTCAGAGAGTTGCAATATTTTTGAAGGAACAGCCACAGTATGGAGAGAATCACCATGCTGTGAATGTAGACTGGCTGGCAGGGTACACAGGGAAATGGGAGCTTTTCCCTGTAGAGTTATGGGGACTTCCCTCTGTCAGGTACGATTATGGGAGAGAAAGTAGTATCCTCGCTTTTTCATACAACACATGTAAGGCTTGCTTAAAATTGTTGACAAAATGGTATATTTTACTTACTTAATTATTATGCTCATTGTGATAAATACAGATAGTTTACCAATATGCGTGAAGTTTATAATTTGAACCACGTTCATGTCTAATTAATTCAGCAGCATTAAGCACCTTCCCAATACTTTGCAATCATCACGTCTTCTAGTTTTAGATTTTTCTCATCAATCCAAATGGAAACCTCCTATCTATTAACCAGTCACCCTGCATTCTCTTACCCCAGCCCCTGAAAACCACCCATCTGCTTTCTATCTCTGTGGGTTTGCCTGCTCTGGGCATTTCATATAAATGGAATCCCACAATATATGGCCTTTTGTCACCGCCTTCTCTTACTTAGCAGAATGTTATCAAAGTTCATCCGTGTTGTGGCCTGTATCCAGACTTCCTTCTTTTCATGGCTGAATAATATTCCATGATTTGGATGGACCACCAGTTGTTTTTCTGGTCATCTGCTGATGACATTTTGTGATTCCAATGGCTGGCCATGGTGAAAAGTCTCCTGAACATTTGCCTGCATATATTCGTTGCAGTACCCGAGTTCAGTTTTGGGGGGGTCTATACTTAGAAGTGGATATAATGTTTTAATAGGAATTGAGATAAGTTAAATAGATCTGGTAGGGCAATATTTTAGATGATGACAAAGTTTTTTTTAAACCACATTTTTCTTGTTACCCATATTCCACCCCCCCCGGCCCCCACACACCAATCTGTTCTTTGCTTTAGGAGGAATACATATATAGCCTAGAATAAAGAGTTACAGAATATATTTCTTTTTTATTTGAGCCAAACATCTCAAATGCTAGAGTCAGGCACTTGAGATAAAATATCTTTGACATTCAGAAGATATATGTTTCAAATATCAGCACTGAAAACATGATGAAATGGGGCATGGGATGTATCTGTAAACAAGAGATTGGAAAGAACATATATGAGAAGCCCAGCTAGTCTCACCACCAGCCCCCAGCCTCTCTCCACCACCTCCCATTCCAATCCCACTAAGAATGAGACAGTCATCATCAGTTGGCGAGAAAAAGAGTCAGAATTATGGAAAGAGCAAAAGGGTAGTGGATGCAAAGCAAAGAAAAAGGGGCATTTTGCCCTGACCTCCTCACTGGGCAGGCAGGATTGA
>NC_048224.1:134443562-134468995 GCF_002007445.2 Ailuropoda melanoleuca
GAAGGGCCAGTTCTGTTAGGATCTGCTGTGCTTTACTGGACTCGGCTCAGCTCCTTGCCCCACATCTTTTTACTCTGAGACCTCAGGTGAAGGAGACCACTCAAGGGGCAGGGTGAGGTCGAGGGTACTTCCCCTGTCTCTAAAAGGTCCTGCTAAGATGTGACAAATGTCCACTCCCATCCCACTGGCTAAAGCTAGAGGCATGGCCAACACCAAAATCTATGGAGAAGTGAACATATTCCTTCAATGAGACCGGGTAGCAAGAAGAGGGAGAGGAAAAGAGTTGGAAATGAATAATACAGTCTACCACGCTATGGAATCCCTCCAAAGGTGAGGTAATCTTCCTTGGATTTCAGAGAGTTGCAATATTTTTGAAGGAACAGCCACAGTATGGAGAGAATCACCATGCTGTGAATGTAGACTGGCTGGCAGGGTACACAGGGAAATGGGAGCTTTTCCCTGTAGAGTTATGGGGACTTCCCTCTGTCAGGTACGATTATGGGAGAGAAAGTAGTATCCTCGCTTTTTCATACAACACATGTAAGGCTTGCTTAAAATTGTTGACAAAATGGTATAGTTTACTTACGTAATTATTATGCTCATTGTGATAAATACAGATAGTTTACCAATATGCGTGAAGTTTATAATTTGAACCACGTTCATGTCTAATTAATTCAGCAGCATTAAGCACCTTCCCAATACTTTGCAATCATCACGTCTTCTAGTTTTAGATTTTTCTCATCAATCCAAATGGAAACCTCCTATCTATTAACCAGTCACCCTGCATTCTCTTACCCTAGCCCCTGAAAACCACCCATCTGCTTTCTATCTCTGTGGGTTTGCCTGTTCTGGGCATTTCATATAAATGGAATCCCACAATATATGGCCTTTTGTCGCCGCCTTCTCTTACTTAGCAGAATGTTATCAAAGTTCATCCGTGTTGTGGCCTGTATCCAGACTTCCTTCTTTTCATGGCTGAATAATATTCCATGATTTGGATGGACCACCAGTTGTTTTTCTGGTCATCTGCTGATGACATTTTGGGTGATTCCAATGGCTGGCCATGGTGAAAAGTGTCCTGAACATTTGCCTGCATATATTCGTTGCAGTACCCGAGTTCAGTTTTGGGGGGGTCTATACTTAGAAGTGGATATAATGTTTTAATAGGAATTGAGATAAGTTAAATAGATCTGGTAGGGCAATATTTTAGATGATGACAAAGTTTTTTTTAAACCACATTTTTCTTGTTACCCATATTCCACCCCCCCGGCCCCCACACACCAATCTGTTCTTTGCTTTAGGAGGAATACATATATAGCCTAGAATAAAGAGTTACAGAATATATTTCTTTTTTATTTGAGCCAAACATTTCAAATGCTAGAGTCAGGCACTTGAGATAAAATATCTTTGACATTCAGAAGATATATGTTTCAAATATCAGCACTGAAAACATGATGAAATGGGGCATGGGATGTATCTGTAAACAAGAGATTGGAAAGAACATATATGAGAAGCCCAGCTAGTCTCACCACCAGCCCCCAGCCTCTCTCCACCGCCTCCCATTCCAATCCCACTAAGAATGAGACAGTCATCATCAGTTGGCGAGAAAAAGAGTCAGAATTATGGAAAGAGCAAAAGGGTAGTGGATGCAAAGCAAAGAAAAAGGGGCATTTTGCCCTGACCTCCTCACTGGGCAGGCAGGATTGAGAACCTGGCGGGGGGAAGGATAATAAAAAGGTGAAACCTTCAGTTAAGTTTTGGGAAAATCTCCAAAGATAAAGGACCTATACCTTGATTCTCTGGAAAGCACAGTGGTGTAGACAGCCGGATCCCACACAAAGCTGAAACAATGAACACCAATGGATTAGTGCCCGTTTGGGGGGGGGGGAGTGAGCACATCCTCAAAGGCACCCTGCCTAGGGTCCGGGTCACACCACAAAGTGTGTGTGATGGCCCATCAGGGATGGAAGAATTCAGTGCAAACCCAGTGACTGGAGACTAAAGTGGGACCTCAGACATCAGATATCATTGGGAAGAAATGCCGACTCACGGCCTTAAAAGAATTCCATTGCAGGAGTCAGGAACAATGCCTGGGGCTCTCATGTTCCTTACAGAGTACAAACCAGTGTTTTAAGCCCTTAAAATATATTAAATAATTTAATATGATTGTCAGCACTATGGAACAGATACTGTTATTATAATGCTGCTATAGATACAGAAATTAAGGCATAATTAGGGGACAAAACTTGTCCAAGGTGGCCCAGATAGGAGGAAGACCTGAAATGATGTGTGACAGCTCCTAACTTCCATCCTCATCCCTGGAGAAGGACATGGGTTGGGGAGGGGGTGACAGATGAGATTTTTCCTTGAATTGCAAGATTAAGTATTTTGCCTTCAGTGGACGTTCAGACTTATCCGTGGCACGGCTATCCACTTACCTATCTATCTGTCTATCTCTTATTACTTATCAAGTTCTACATTTCTCTCACTGCCTAGAGCAGTGCTGTCTTCGGCAATAAACACTGGAAAATGTGCTTGAGGAATCAACAAATAAAATTAAGGAGTTTATATTTTTTTTAATTTACCAAGATGCCTACAATGATCATTACATTCATGATTTTTAAAACAATCAAAATAGGAGCAATGTAAATTAGCATACTCTCAACTTTAACATGTCTTTGAAATTTACATTGACTCAAAAGTTGAGGAATATAGCTGAACAACAGTCAGTGTGAGGGCAAAGGATTTTACTGGCTTAAAATTTCCAGTTTGGCAGAATACTGAATCACAGAATGTTATATCTAGAAAGCATCAATACTGTCCTTAAATAGATGGAAAAACTTCAGATGTGTAATTTTAGGATAGTTCCCATTGCTAAATAATTACAACAAAGTTTTGAATAGGACACTGGTCATACAATTGTATGGTCCCTGGTCTGTTATTGGAGAGCTGGTCTGTCCTTGAAATTAGTATAGCCTTCATGTTTTGTTTTGTTTTGTTTTGTTTCTCTTTAAACTTCCTCATAAAAGTAAAGTGTTTTATGGGCCAAGAGAAAAAAAATATCTTTAGACTCCAATAACTTTATTTTATTTATTTATTTACTATTTTTTAAAGATTTTATTTATTTATTCGACAGAGATAGAGACAGCCAGCGAGAGAGAGAACACAAGCAGGGGGAGTGGACAGGAAGAAGCAGGCTCATAGCAGAGGAGCCTGATGTGGGGCTCAATCCCATAACGCCGGGATCACGCCCTGAGCCGAAGGCAGACGCTTAACCGCTGTGCCACCCAGGCGCCCCTCCAATAACTTTATTTTAAATCATTAGGCATGTACTCCTCTCTATCCAGCCATGGCAAGCTAAGGAATTTTATTAGACCAGGGCTATATATTTTTATTACATTAAATTAGACTAGTTGTTTATAAGGCTAAACAGGGCATTCTTATGAAAACCTCATGTTGTTCTATGAATCACAGCTTGGGTTTCTAACTAGTAATCTTAAATTTAGCTTGAATTTACTCTAGCATCTATTTCTGTAAGTTCTGTATTAGGTAGAGGAGATTCGATACTTATATTTTGAATAATATCCCAACTTTAAAAGTGGGACAAATTTGTCCTTGCACACAGTAGAATCACTGGCCTATTCTCACCCTGACAATTAGTAGTGCACCTAGAAACCACATTTAACAGCTTGATTACCAGGTTAATAATACAATCATAAAAAGAACCCACACCAGACATTCTAATTCACTTTTATCTATAACTGAGGGGGAGCGAGACCGGGGCAGAGCTTTAGCTGCATGCTTTTAATATACAGTATCCATATCGATTTTGAAGAACAGTGCTTGAAGGCATATTTGGGGGTGGGGTGGGGCAGGCTCTGCCCAAATGGGACTGCAGAAGGATAAAGGTGAGGTAGAGAAGTCCTATGTGTACTTCCGGTCTACCTGATGGATCTCTTGCAACAGGTTGTTTTCTGTGTTTTCACCTTTACCTTCTCTACATCTTCGTTCTTCCAACAGGATGTGCAGTGAGCTCTGTAACACAGACGTTCCCGAGCCCAGCAACACTCTCTAAACGGTGACCATCTTGTGAACTTCTTTCTCTGTAAGTGACGGCAGAGGCAGGGCTGTACAGGAAAGACTCCAGTAACCCATTCCAGGGAAAATGCATTCCCGCATAGCTTGGTTTGCTCTGGGAAGAAATGTCCAAAATTGATATCTGGGCAGAATATATTTTAGAATCAGCACACCACACTGACAGCCCATTCACAAACACTGCAGGCACCTTGATGCTTCCCAAAGTCGCTAAAAACACAAAGTGGATTACGCCATAGTTGTCATATAAACTCACAGCGAAAATAATTCTGATAAATATCAACCTGCCAGTGGACTGCTTAATTGTTCTATTTTGCCAGGAGCCAACATGATAAGGTTCAATTTATTCATTATAACATGATGGACGAACAAATATTTAACAGGTCCTAATTAAAATCCACTGCCAAGTAACAATACAGCTTCAATATCAGTGGCAGCTGAACACCAGGTAAGGATTGCACGGATAACTGAATTTGAAGAACAAGACGGCTTGAATTTGAGCTCACAGGAGCTCAGTGCATTAAAATCACCTTACTGTGCATTCTGCTAGAAAAGTAAGAAGAAAAAGATTAGAATGCAATTGGCTAGAATTTCTCCATGAGATGGGGAAACTTTGCCGCTTAGTAATTATTTCCATGGATACAGACGATGGGGAGTTGCACGCAGAAGGTCTATGCAGGAGAACCATCTAGAAGAAATTGAAGAAGGCAGGAATGAACAGAGGGCAAAGTTCATATGTAATATGGTTGCAGCTGAGCCTCCAAGAAGCTGTGGAACTTAGGTAAACCTTAAGAATTATCCCACAATTGCTCAAAGGGGCTGGAGTCTTACATTCCCCTATCAGCCAGTCGCTGGCTACGGCTACCCCTGTGGAAGCAGTGTATCCTTGGGAAAGGCATTCCCTGTGGCTGAAGGCAATTCCCAGGGAGAGGTGAGTCTGCATGGTCTCTGAAGCCAATATCCACAGCACGTGGGAGATAGATGTGTTGATCCTGAACGGGGTATCTGGGCAGAGTCCCACAGTGTGCGCTTCCTGTCCGTGGAAACTGCCTTAGAAAGGGGATAGGCGCAGGGTGAGACTTTACGCATTTGCCCACGATCCATTAAATCCATTCAGAACACCAATGGTTGCAAGGCAGAGTGTGAAGTTTAACAGAGGATGCTATGGAGGACCAGGGCTCTTTCAAAATGTGTTCACTACCTGGTGAATGCTACACTCACTCCCTCTTCTCACAAGTAGATCGAACCTCTATGGCTAACGTAAACCATCTTTTTGACCCATGCTTCTTTNTTATTTATTTTTAAAGATTTTATTTATTTATTTGACATAGACAGAGACAGCCAGCGAGAGAGGGAACCAAGCAGGGGGAGTGGGAGAGGAAGAAGCAGGCTCATAGCAGAGGAGCCTGATGTGGGGCTCGATCCCAGAACGCCGGGATCACGCCCTGAGCCGAAGGCAGATGCTTAACCGCTGTGCCACCCAGGCGCCCCATTGACCCATGCTTCTGTGTTCTGGCTCAGTAATACCACCTGGGGTGCACCTTTACATACACTCGTACGGAATGTGTCGCCTGCAGAACATATCACAAGGTCGTGCTCTATATTCCGAATTAGGAGTTCAGGTGAGAGTCCTCCCTAAACCACTCGAACATTGCCCTTGTGCTCCACCCTGATGTGACCAGCACCTTTCATCTATGCTTAGTCAACCATACAACAGGGACACCATGTAGAAAAACCTACTTTCCAGGCTAAATTCTTTAGGTTTCCTCTTGGTTTAAAGAGGAACGGCGTGCATTCCAAATGCTCTCTGGACCAGAAACCCTGGAACACAGACCATTTTAAACACAGCAGCTGGCTAGAGCCTCACAACAGGAGTGCCGGTACTGAGACTGTCTGGCATGAGGTTTTGAGGTTGAGATGAGATCTGGAGGTTTGGGGAACAAGTTTGAGAGTAATAACACTTGGGACGTCCCTTTGGATGCTGGCTGTAGTTTGAATTAACTGCATTAGTCATTTTGCATTTTGCTTTCCCACAAAGACATATTTGCATACTTTGGAATGAGAACAACATATCTAATCTCATATCAAACTCGGTAAGCTGTTACCATATGTAATATGTATGCCTGCATACATATCAGTGGCCACAAAACTTGCTAACTTTCCAAGGAACATATAAGTTTCAGATGCGTCAGGGCTCCGTCATGGAGACTGGGCAGCAGTTGGGGCCAGTACCGCCTGACGGTGATGACAAGTGTACATATGAAGTGGGGGGAGGGGGTGGGGCTCCTAGTGGTCGTGAACTTCTTGAAGACCAGGCTGTGCTTTAGCCATCATTTATTCCTGCCACTGCACACAATGAGTGGGGAATAGCAGGGATGCTGTATGTTGTACTAAATAAACAGAATATTTCTTCTGAACTTTTGTTGGTTCCCCTTTAAAAGGATTCAAGTCCTTGGGAAAACATGAGGACTCTGATGGTTTTGAGAGCCGGATACCATACAAGGCTATGCACCTGTGACTGTGCAATAAATCTTGGTTGACTGGTTGACTAGTATATACAATACTTCTATGGTTCTCCTAAAGATCAAGCAAAGGACTCAATAATCTTGCAAGGTCTCTTCCAGTCTCATAATTCTGCTTTTGTCTTCCTAGTCACAGATGAAAGAGGACACCAATAGCTAGAATATTGCCTGTTTCAACATGTGACCTTTACTAAATGATGCATGGCGCATTATGCTTTCTACCTTCAGCACATGTGTAGATGGCCCTTTCATTAGGAACCGTGGACATGATGCCATTTTGACACCACGGGTCAGGTGCTTCACCTCCCAGGCTCGCGAGAACTTTGAACAAAGTGCAGTCTCATACCGAATTGCTTCAGGGTAGGTCTGTGGTCGCTACTGCACAGAAATCACAGTCCCTTCCAGGGCTGCATTTTCTTATATTAAACCTTAAGGAGTAACAACAGGATCATTTAAGGAGTCCTTGGGATTTAAGGTCCTTGGGATTTGGTAGTTAAGGGAGGCCGAGTTAAATGCTTCTTTTTTCTTGTGACTGTGGAATCTGTGCCAGCTCAGAGAATACCAGTAAATTAAAGAAATCATTTTTTAAATCAGCAGTAAATCACCCACGATCTCGTCATCCAGAGGCTATCTTCCTCTGTTCACATTATAGCATAGTGCCTTATAATTATTGACATATGTAATATAACATGTATGTGTTTCATAGTTGGTATCCTGTGTGTCAAATTGTATATCCTGATCTTCCACTTTATCATATCCTACACATCTTTGCCAACATTTTGGGGTGTTGTGAAGGCTCTTCTCCATCACAACTATTCTTCTGGAAGACATGCTTGCTTACATTTCAATACCGTCATTCGTTCTTCAACTCATGCCTGAAGTCGTCCTTACTCCAAGAAACTGGCAAGTCCTCTATGCTCTGTAGGACACAGTCAGCCCTTTACCTGGATTTTCTGATTACTCCCACCATCATAGCACATGACATTCATCCCTCGAGTCCCTGAATAATAGCTAGTCTTTTCTTTTCCTAACTCTTTTTATGCTTGGTCCTTAATGTTGGTGGATCTCCAGGATTTCTTCTAGCTAATATTTTCTCTATATGACGTTGCTCACATCGAGGCTGACACTCTTTATCTTCCTCTTGTCTTCCTCTCCTGACACCAGGTTTTCAAATGCCTGTGCTGCAGATCGCTCCCCCAAATCCCAGCCAGACTAATATTTATTGAGTTCTTGCTCCTTGTCACGCATGGTTGTATTCCTTAGGAATTGGAAAATAAGACAGACATTATGCCTGTCCGATTCTGGTCAAAAGATGTAATTTCACCAGCCTGCTGGACATATGGCACTCAAAATTCAACACGTACCAATTGGACTGCTTTAGTTCCAAATGCAAAACCTTGTCACCCTCCTGTATTCTCTACCTGGATTAAGGAGCTTTTCATGCACCCAGGCACTAATGATTAAGCCCTCCATAGACCCACTCTCTCCATCCCAATGAGCTCCCAAGATCTCTTTTGTCCATCTTTCTCTTCAACTTAACTCTCAGTATCTGATGATCTCTCTTCAGGATTACTGCAATAAAATTCTAAATGTCCTATCTTCTTCCCGCTTCGGTCCCTGTAATGTTTACTTCAAATTGCTAACTGAGTGAGCCTTGTTATAAAAATGGTCACTTACTCACTTTTAAAAACATGAACAAAAATAATGATGGCAAAATAATGGTAGCTTCCCATCACCCAATAAATGATTCACAACTGCTTATTGAGCTAAGTATGAAATAAAATTAACTGTAAGTGAATGAGTTTTCTAACTATACTTTAGCACTACGTGGTTTTAATAAATATTTCTATCTTTGAGAATTCAAGTCATATAGCTGTATGTGAAAATGTGCTATTAAATTCTCTTTAGTCGGGTTAACCACCCTAAAGGAGATATTGTTTAAAGAGGCAGGTTGGCATAGCGGCTAAGATTTTAGACTGAACCGGAACGGTAAGTCTGAATCCCAAGTTTGCCAGCACCTAGCTATATAACTTTATTTTATTTATTTTTTTAAAGAATTTATTTATTTATGAGAGAGTTATCAGAGAGAGGGAGCATGCTCACGCATGAGCGAGGGGTGGGGCAAAGGGAGAGGGTGAGAGAGAGAAAAGCAGAGGTCCTCGCAGGGCTCCATCCCACCACCCTGAGATCAGGACCTGAGCCAAAACCAAGAGCCGGAAGCTTAACCAATTGAGCCACCCAGGAGCCCCTCCTATAACTTTAAACAATTGATTTAACCTCTCTGTTCTTGAGTTTCCCCACTGGTAAGATAATGATGGTAGACATAAAATAAAGACCTACAGAATCAGATTTTTAGGTCAATTAAACAAGTGAATACACGAAGACAGCTTTTATGAGTCTTGCACATAGTAGGGCACAATACATTCTGATTCCTCTTACACCTGGTGATCATTATGGAATTCATGAGTATGTATCAGGGAGGCTTGAAACTGCAGACCGGACAGGAGAAAATACCAACATCTTCTTAACAGACATACCTGAAGATATTTAGGATTCTTCTTGTTAATATCTAATATACGTACAATTGACCTTGAGAAATGATACATTACCTAACATTGTCATTGACTAATACTAACAAAGGAGGTGTGCTGCATTGTTGGGGCATCAAACCCTAAAGGGCTGAGTTCCCACCCTTCTTTACCATTTTCCTTTTTTTTTTTTAAAGATTTTATTTATTTATTTACTTACTTACTTATTTATTTAAGAAAGAGAGAACAAGAAAGGAAGCCCGAGCCAGAGGAGGGGCAGAGGGAGAGACAGAAGCTCAAGTAGACTCTGTGCGAGTGTGGAGCCTGACGCGGGGCTCGATCCCATGACCCTGAGATGATGATCTGAGCTGAAACCAAGTGTCCAATGCTCAATTGACTGAGCCACCCAGGTGCCCTGTTCTCTACCCTTTTCTATCTCTTTCCAAGTTACTTAGGCTCTCTGGCCTCTGTGTTCTCATCTATAACAGAGAGATAATATCTACCTCGAAAATTCCACACCTCGATTAAAGATAGTGAATGCAAAGCCCATAATTCAAAGTCAGCACTAAATAAATGGTACTTTCTATTATCATTTTAGATAGAAGACAGTTTCTCTCATTGAGATCTGAAATTATAAAAAAGACACCAGGCTATACAAATAAATAATGTGGCCGTGTTTTGGAACATTTGAGATGCTGTCTAAACTTCACTGTCACTTGACTCAGGAAAGAGCAAAAAGACAAGTGGTCACTTAAAACATAGCCTAGACTCGCTTGCCTAAGGTATTTTCAGGTGCTTATGATCTGGAGGCCTGATACCCCTGGATAGAAGGAGCTGAATTCTGCTGTTAGGGTTTTCCAATTTGACACTGATTTACAGGGGAATTAAGAACTGTTTTGGACAATATAAAGAATTTGCTTTGATTTAAAGATTTCATTTATTTATTTATTTGACAGAGAGAGAGAGAGAGAGAGCACAAGCAGAGGGAGCACAAGCAGAGGGAGAAGCAGGCTCTCTGCTGAGCAGGGAGCCCAATGTGGGACTTGGTCCCAGGACCCCAGGACCCTGGGATCATGACCTGAGCCAAAGGCAGATGTTTAACCCACTGAGCCACCCAGGTGCCCCAGGAGTTTGGTTTGCTATAGTCCTGAGTTTGGCATTTCATATTTAAAAGGAGAGGGGTGAGCCTTCCATCAGTGCGAGCAGGTGCTGACCACATCCCTTTCCCCATTTATTTTGTTTTCTCCCTTCCAAAGAAAAACATTCTGGATGACCATATACTTCATGTCAGTAGACTTCACCTCCCTTTGAGGGTCTGCTACAAAATCATAATCAGATGGCAACTTCTGAAGAAGCAACAATATGTCACTGAAGCCTTCCTTTTCAAGACACTGATGCCATCAGGAAGACTTTCACAAATCCACTGACATCTGCGAAATTAAATCCAGAATAACTTCAGACTCTGACATAACCCTCGTCATGAATAAAGGAAACCTTGGGAAAGACTGGGGTCGCTTGGTAGCTGAAATTGTCTAAAATCACATGATGGCAAATGATTTAAGCTTATATTGCTTGACTACGTGAGAGTGTTAAGATTCTTCAGTGAAAAGATCCTATTTATGATCTTGATTAAAATCCAAATACTGAAATGTATAACTGAGCAGTAAGTCAATCTGAAATGGAAAACTGTACTTGCTAAGACTGGGATCCACCTGAGACCAGGCACGAGGTATTCTACGGTATCTGCCAATAAATCTCCTTCGAGCATTGTTTCCTCCCTACAGGCTGTCTGCTAGCTGGGCACCCCACCTCACCTGTAAGCTGGGGCTGGAGGTGGGGGTAGGGAGGCATTTCAGCCAATCAAATTCCAAACAACTGTTGGCTCTCTCCACCTTCCCTAACGCCACTGTGCATTTTTCTCCCCATCTTCCAACCCCTTCTATAGTATTTAAAAATAGCATTATACTTAAAATTTTTTTTAAAGGTTTATTTATTTATTTTGGGGAAGGGCAGAGGGAGAGGGAGAAGAGAATCTCCAGCAAACTCCCTGTTGAGCACGGAGACCTATACGGGGCGGGTCTCAGCGTCCAAGCCCAAACCAAGAGTCAAACGCTTAACTGGCAGGGCCACCCCAGGGCCCCGATAGCATGACATTTTCTGACCACATACGTGATAAAGTGAAGTAATCCCCCGCTGTCTGTGGATTTCTCAAAGATGATTCTGGGTAATTTAGACAAAGATGGTTTTGGTTTCACCAGTGCAGACTTTACAAAATCTTACATGGGTAATGCAGAATTCAAATAATAGTAACCACACCACACAGGCTGAGCCGATAACCTTGGGTGGTTTAGGGGAGATGCAGAGGTCACAGGCTCTCGGTGGAAGGCGCTCTGGGAGCCTGAAGCCCCCACCCTCTCCCCAAGCCTGCTGCACAAGCTGGGCCAGCGGTGGCCTCCGCTTCCTCTGCCAGCTGCCTGTCACCGAGTTCCTGCCTGGGGTCTCAGCCCTCTAAATACGCTTCTTTCAATTTGGACTGTTCATGCTGAAGGCCAAGGCCATTTCCATGGATCCTACCGGCAACACTGATGGGCACATTCAGAAATGGAAAGTGGATCTTCAGAGGAACAGCCCTCAATCCACGCCCAGCATTATCAGCCTTACACAAATTAAGTTCATGAAAGCTGGCACGCCACAGGCACTCGTGATTTTTCCTACTTTCCTGTAGCTTTTACTGCCATTAGAGTCCAAGCTAACAAATGCCACCACTATCTTATTTCCGGTACAATTACTGCATTTTGATAAAATACACTCGGGGTTCTTTCCCAGAAAAAGGCCATGTCAGTAATTCAGCCTCATACTAACCAAAAGCAATTCTGGACAGAAAACATTCATTTTATGAATATAGAAAGTTCCCCTATTATATTTGAGACAGAGTGTGACGGAAGTATCCAGTGGTGCTACAGGGCAAATCTTGAAAGTAATTTACTAGCCATAAAAGAAAGTCTTAATTAGAAAATAAGGTTCATTTAGATAACTTTACTAAGGAGTAAATGGCAATGGCAAATAAGTGGGTTTTACTTTCATGTGCTTCATTGTCTTTCCTTTCCTGGAATTAGGATCAACAAAAATGTCTACTTTCCTGTATATTTTCCAGTGGTTCTTGAAAGAATTATTAGGTACTTTTTATACCACTTAATTTATTACTGTCTCCATATTGTAAGAATTTATACAGGCATATTTATATTAACATTTATTAGATATAAAAGAGGAAACAAATGCTCCAAAAGCTTTTTAAAAGAGAAGCATTAAAGGATGTCAGTACCAGTCTTTGCAAGGAATGCTTCTGGATGTTTTAGTGTTGTATTTTGCTATTCTAAAGACAAATTTCAATTACAAAGGAAGGGCCAGGAACAAAGCTTCCTCCCATCAGATGGAACACTGCCTTTCTTTTTCTTTTCTTTATTTTTTTTTCCCTGTATAATTTTTGGGAGGAGCCAACAGGGAATAATAATTAGTTTGTGTTTATTCTCAAAACATGAAAAGCATTTTTGTGCTTATGTATTCTGTAAGAAATCCTTACTACTTAATACTGCATTCAATTTGCTGGTCAACGTTATCAACTAATTCCCAATTAGTAACTCAATTCATGGTCACGCTAATCCTAAAATGTATACTATTGTGATCATCATAATCATACCCATTTCATAGGTGAGAAGACCAAGGCACAGAGAGGCTCACTGCCTTGCCTGTGGTCACCCAGCTAATGAGCAGGGCTGAACTGGAAACTATGCAGCATAACAACAAAGTTCGTGTTTTAATCCTTATCCAATGTCGATTTTTTGTTTGTTTGGTGCTGTCTCACTGTCATACAATAATACGTAATGGGGATATTCCACATCATTTTCTCTTTTTTAACAATAAAATAAGAGACTAAGAGAGGTTAAGTAATAAACTAGATATTATAGAATCGAAGTACAGTTGTCTGAATTCGGTAGTTTTTCCCCACAGCACCATATCACAGCTAGAGCTCGTGGCTTTGGGCAGCCCCACATATGTCATGATGACTGTGTAATTATTTTGACTGTCAGAAGAGCACTAATTAATATATCTTTATATACACTTCCACACTCCCTTGGTAGTAGTAGGTTTTAAGAGGAGTTCCATTCCAAAATAAGGGGAAAAAAATCCCGAATTATATACTAAGTAGAAATCGTTGGCATATTGGCCCACTGGATGAATTCAGTGTTTCTATTACAGGCAAAAACAGTGTGAATCATGAAAGGAAGATTCTTAAGAGTTAAATTTTCATGTTGAGCCCTGTCACTATTTGTCGGTATCAATTGGGAAAAAAACCTAAAACCAAAACCAAAAATAAAACAAAACCTAGAAGATTCCTTTCAACCATGCTGGTTGTCAAGATGAATAATGCTCTCACCAGAAAAAAAAAAAATATATATATATATATAAAAGTGTTTTAACAAAATTATGTACAAACACACACAAGAAATTCATAAGCTATTAAATGAGAAAAACAACTTGCCAAATAGTACAATTCCACTGTGCGTGTGTGCATGCATGTGTGCACACGTGCCCATGCATGTTTACAGATATGTGCAAAAAATGGTATCTGGAAGACTAATAGTCATTATTTCCACTTATTAAGTTTATATCATATCTTTTGTAATTCCTACAATATCTGACATTTATGATGGAGGACCCATTATCTTTCTAACAAGAAAAATAACTATATGATAAATAATTGTATATACACACATTTTACCAATCCAATACTGTGAAGCATAGAAATAAGTCTGATCATCTTGCCCAGGAGCTAATACAGGCATGCATGGTAGGAGAAATTAACATCAAGATTAACAAAATTCAAGATAGATTTTTTTTTCTTTTGTCACATTTTCCCAAATCCATTTCTTTTTCTTTTTTTAAGATTTATTTATTTTAGAGCAAGAGAGAAATATAGGGAGCGTGTGAGCAGGCAGAGGGACAGGGGGAGAGGGAGAGGTAGAGAATCTCAGGCAAACTCCCCACTGAGCATGGAGCCCGATGCAGGGCTCAATCTCATGACCCCGAGACCATGACCTGAGCTGAAACCAAGGGTTGGATGCTCAACCCACTGAGCCACCCAAGAGCCCCTAAATCCGTTTCTTCAGGGCACTACGTGGTTTGTTAATTGTGGATAACTTTGGTTGCTGTTGTTGGGTAAATTATATTCAACAGAACAAAGAAAAAAATCACCATATTAAAGAAGTAGTGGGTAGTACATTAAAAAACTAATAAGATAAAAAGAAAAATAAAACCAAGAGAACTGTATAAAGACTTGCAGGAATTTCATTTTTGCTTGCGTAAATACAAAGAAATCCCACAGTCATTTTATATTATAACTTGAAAGGCATTATGTAACAAAACTTCACCATATTTAGAAATCCTAACAGTGAGACTTGAAGATGTATTATTCTACTGAGAATTAAAATATTGTAAAATGAAGTATTTGACTAATTATAATAGCAAGCTTGTGTTGATATTTTCCTATTTAGTATATGGCACGAAGATTCCTTTATATATTTAACATCTGCATCTATGACCCAATTGTTTCTCCTTCCCTATGGTTTATGCAAGGAGTGTGAGAACCCAACAGAATGAGTACTGCATTCATCACTGTATGAGTCACAGGTCCTTAAAGGCATCAGAGCCCTGAGAAGTGTTGTGGGAAAAGTATGACAGGGATTAGACCCTACACAATAGTTGGGAGACATGGAATAGTCAGGACCTGGCATGTAGGTAAGATCAGAGCAGGAGTCCTCTGTAGTCATCAAGAATCCAATTATGCCACAAACTGGGACCAAGAAGGAAAACTCAAGGGCTACATCTGGGAAGCTGAGGACTCTGTGTAATCAGGACTCTGGGTCTAGAACCAAGTGTATGATCACGGAGTTGGGACCACTACTGCCCAACAGGGTCGGTAGACAGGAGGAAAAGCCATACCTAGACCAGAGAAGAATAAGAAGTTGCTGGAACCCATCAGGCATTTCTTTGTTCCTTGTCACTACATCTGACTACAACAACCTCTAGAAAGCAATGATGACTACTTGACTGCCTCCTTCTGATTTCATGTCATTGCTCTTTTGAGCAACTTTTACTTGGAACCATGCGTGCTTAGCCTAACGAAATGCATGCCATCTGAAAGACCACAGTCTGAGAATACCATTACACTGATATCTGTTAATGAATCACACCTCCTAGTTCCGGCTTCTCTTTACCAGCACACCCTAAAGTGATTCTAGTATGCTCATGTGATTCCCTTGTGACAATGAACCATTAGCAAGCATGATGCCAGCAGAAGCTTGATGAGTGTTCACTCCCTGGAACACTCATTCTTGGAACCCGGCTGCCATGTAAGGAGCCCAGGATACTGTCCCTGAAGGTCAAGAACCATGTGGTAAGAGGAGACGTCCAGCCTGCTCAGAATCCCAGCTGAGCTTGGCTCTGAGAAAACCCACCCAATGGAAACAATAACCACACTTGTGAGTCCAGATAGCCCACAGAATCAAAAGAAAAAGTCATTTTCCAAAGCCACTTAATTGTCATTTGTTGTGAAATAAGAAGCAACTGAATCGATTATCAAACTAAGATGAATTCTTCCATTGTTAATAAAAAATAAAATAAATTCTAATTTGATCCCTGTCACAACATGAAACTTTTTTAAAAAGCACAGAACTCAATTTACTAAAAAGGACTCTTTAGTTGAGCCTTAGCTATGCCACTCAAATTACTGAATAGGTGACACTTCAATGACTTTTCAACACAATATGTGCCAAATCCTCTATTAAGACCCAGCGTCACCATAATGTGAATGATTAACAGTTTTTGAGTATTTACTGTGTGTCAGCCTCTGCATAAAGTGTTTTACTTAGTGAATTCTTACAATTTCACATTTCAAGGATGATAAATATCCCTTGGTAAAAACAGAAGCAGAACTGTGAAGGAACTCACTCTAAGACACAGCTGGATTGACAGAGCAGGGGACCATGGCGGAGTCTGTGATCTTCACCCCTCTACCGGAACACTTCTGACCATGCCATGTCCTTGGGTGTAGGGGACATCTCAGCTCTGCATCGGTGCAGCAGCACAGGTATTGAAGTCCTTTTACTTGCCCGTGTCACAGCATGTTGACCTGGAAATGAAAAGCTTATTCTGACCCTACCAGTACCTCCGGAAGTTGCTTTTAAGCGACCAGAAGGAGTTAGTATAGGGAGGCCATCATAGGACTCTGCGTCATCTCTCTTTGGGTGATGACAGGCTGGCCGCACAGAGAGCTGGGGTTCTGCTCCAGCTCTATCCACCTGATCATGTGAAAATACAGAAGAATCTGAAATGCTCCCAGGTCTCATTTATTTGGTTTGCACCTGGAAGTTTGTTGTTTTTCTCCTGATGAACTTTGCCATTGATACCATCAGTGTTCTAGGAGTTAGAATGTTTTATCTTGGGTTCAAACATGACAATAAGGAAAATAGAAATTAGGGAATATCCAGCTTTTGGTCTCCAGAAAGCTAAACCCTTTGTTGGAGAAGCTTCAATATGTGAAAGAAATATCTGGCTGAGAACTGGATTCTGAGCCTCCCACAGATGTCTGACAGATCCCTTGGGTTAAAGAGCAAAGAAATGGATGGAGATGAAAAAACCTGGAAGTTCATTGTTTTGAATAGATGACCCATTCTCTGATACCAGGTGAGCTTTTGGGGGGGGGGATGGGAGGGAGGGGGATGGGGAAGAAAGGTAGGGGATATGGAAGAGGGGAAGGGGATGTGGAAGAAAGGCTCAAAAATGGAAAAGAATTCATAGGAAATCCATGTAAAATGTGCCTTAGACCTCCTCAGAGAGCATCATGGCCTATTGTGATTATAAAACAGGGGAATAAGCCCTACATGTGATATAAAAGCATCTGCTGATTCCAAGCAAACTGGCAGCAAGAACAGGTCAACAGAGCCCAGCATGGAGTGTTTTGTGAGAACTGGTTAACGTGAGGAATTCTTCAGCAAGTGTCTTCTTAGGCGAACGCTCAAGACCAAATGGCAGACCCACCTCATGGGTCTGTTTGAACGGGAACACGACACGTGAACAGGGCTTATTTAAATAGAAATAAAGAAGTGCTATTTCCCTATTTCCTTGATGCTTTACCTGTAGACATCACATCGTCTCTTCTCTGCTATAGCCAGCGGAGAGTTACGCACTCCACCCTAGATGGCAGTGGGTAGTTGAACAGACGGCGTAAGGTGAGCCTGGAAGAACAGAGGGCTGGATTATTTTCCTCAGGAGGCATTCAGTGATGTGAGAGAAAAGCAGAGATGAAGCCACTAGAGAGAAAAAAAAATTGTCTGTCTATCTATGTATCTATCTATCATCTCAGGAAGATACGGTGTCAGGAAGACCAACAGAAGTCAAAAGCTTAGAAAGATTAGAATTTGAAGAAAGGGACTTATCCCGTAATGTTAAATAAAAGAACATTTAAAATGGCTTAAGAAGAGACAATGTTTAAAAGATTGATTAAAAATATTAAAAAGCTGTAAGATATGAAAAGGAGTCTAGGCTATCTGGTTGTTGAGTGTCTCAGTCCCTTCAGGCTGCCGTAACAAATACCACAGCCTGAGTGGCTTACAGAAAACAGAACTGTATTCCCCACAGTTCTGGAGGCTGCAAGTCCCAGAGCAGGACAGCCTGGCTGGATGAGGGCCCTGCACTGGGTTGACTTCTCCTTGTGCCCTCACAGGTGGGAAGGTGAGGGAGCTCTGNTCACAGGGGGAAGGTGAGGGAGCTCTGGGGGGGCCCCTTCCATAAAAGCCCTAATCCCACTCATGAAAGCTCCACCCTCATGACCTAATCACCCCAAGGCTCTACCTCCTAATAGCACCACCTTGGGGGCGAGAATTCTACCATATGGACTTTGGAGGAATACAAACTTAAAGTCTATGGCACTGAGATATCTGAGTTCGCAGTATGCTGAACTGGAAAGATTTTGCAAGCTGTTGCAAAAAGGAACACAAGCTAAGGGAATGGTCACAATGAATATAAAAATGCATGTTAAAGAGTGTGACTATTAAAGACATGGCAAAAGGGGAGAGCCGTTTGAAAGGGAGCGTATCAACGGATTTCTAAATGGAAGAGTTAGAAGGAAGAATGCATGAGAAGATTGGCACCGAAAGCACTGGACAAAGAATACATTAAGTATGGGAATCATATACTTCAGGAAGCAAAAAGGGACGGGGTTACTTGAAAGATGAGAAGAGACATCTCTTCTTCAGAACTCTTGCGCAAGTATGCAAAAGGGTGTGGAAATAAGTTACATAAAAGGAAAAGGTGGTGGGAAATTGGTAAACCAAACACCGGCTGTTCTTAAATTCGTAATAAAAAAGACAGAAGCAAGAATACAGATCAATCTGTGGTGGCAAGTAACCGTGAACGCAAGTAAGAAGAATGTACTGAGAATAACTTTCATGCAAAAATGGGGAAGAGTGTGGGCAGGCTTAATGCCTGCTATATAGCAAAAAATAAATTAATATCTACCGAATTTAACAAAAAACCCTACAAATGAAAATGATCGCCAAACATGACTTTTTTCTTTCTTTTTTTCTTTTTTTAGTCCAAACGTCCTGTGACTACGGCTTATTGTTTATGGGAGACTCTTCATGTCTCACATGTCAGTATCTGGCTCGGTGTTGCCTGATTACAAGGTGCAAGTTATTTATCCACAAAATAGACTTAAGAGCCCACATTTCCCAGGGTTATTAGGGGAGTTAATTGATGTTTATAATACCCTCTAGGATACAACATCTAAAATCTGCTATGCGCATATGCACTCAGAATACTCTGAAATACCTACTTAAGGCCCACTTGCCCACAGTGAATGGCAGCAATGATCTAACAGATGGAGAAATTTAAATCCACTTCTATACACTCTTACTTTATAAATTTCTATTTCTTAACCATAAAATTTAAGGAATTGACAGACAATAATATAACCAAATACTATGAAGACGGGTCTTCAGAACCAATGAAACTGGCAGGTTGACTCACCCGCGGCAAGTGAATGTTGGAACCTTTCATAATGCCAAGAACAGACGTGCCATGAGACTATGAAAAAACCTAAATACTCCTAAAAACTTAAAAGGCAACTTAGGCTCATGAAGAAAAATAATTCTCACTTAGGAAATAACATTATTATTATATTGTGAATCTAAGGGGATTAATCCATAAGGGTAAAGAAACTCCATACTTGTCATAACATAACTACCTCTTTGGGCCATGATAGATTTTGCGTTGTTAAGTCCACTGAGAGCAAAGTTCTCCTTCAATCCTGCTTCTAGAGAGAAGGCATATAAGCTTCAGCTGCTTTGAAAATAAAATTCTTCTAAATAGAACCATGATTTACAGTAATTGATTGTGATTCATTTTGTCAGTCCCATAAAGCTGTTGTCAACCCTTGCTGGGGTCATCCTTTGTGAATGGGGGAAACTACTTAAAATGCCCACAATATTCCCAGAACTACAAATGCAGAGAGGGGAATGTTCGCAGAGCATCTATGACAACGGGAAAGTAGAAGTGACCCCTGCTCCATAACCATGTGACCGCAAAGAAGGGAAAAACCATCCAGGTGGTATTACTGCAGAATCTTGCACTTAAATGGACGCTATCTTATGCGCTATTTCAAGGGATTAAGGATTGCTTCCCCAATTTTCAGATCTTTGTGGAACTGAAGTCAGAAATCTAAATGAAAATACAGCTTTTGCCTCTCTCTACCCTTTGGGTTTGGATAATCTGTTTCTTGCAGCTTCAGTCTGCTCCTTTAGGCCGCGAGCTGGTATTTGCATCTCCGGGAGTGGGGGGGGAGCGCGTTCAGTGGGAGGATGTGTGAAACCCGCACAATCGTGAAAGTGCTCAGTGTCTATTTAGCTGTGACAGTTTGAAGGCAATGGGGACCTGCGGTCAATTACAATTCAAAGCATTTTAGAAACCGGGTAGGTAGAAATAAATACATACCGAAGTTATGTGCCCAATATAAAAGTAGGTATACAGTCATGGGAAGTTTTCACCAACTTATAAAAAAGTATTGACACCCAAAAGTCTGCCAGGCAGAGCTCTGGAGGCATCAGTCTGATACACAGACTAAGAAGGAGCTGAACAGTGACAATCAACATCTTTTCTTGAACCCGTTAGAGACCCGAGGTCCCGGGGCAAACCACATGCTGAAGTCTGACAGGTGAGGTCGGCTTACCTGAATGGAAGCTGCTGGAGACACAACCTGGACGGAAGACCTACCTGCATGGCAGTGCTGATGAGCTATGAAAGCCGAGTGTGGGCCTGCTCAAGAATCAGACTCCCTGAGGCCTGGTGCTAGACGAGCACGACACGCTTTCATGGGTTTGCGTGAAGAATCCTGCCAGGGTCTTCAAGTGAGGAACAAAGAAAAATCCCCTGTTGGCTCTAATGGGGAGAGGAAAGTAGTGCTTATGAAATATGCCCATAGAGTTTTCCAAAACTACAGTCCAAGGGCAGGGACAGACTTTACCTGAGCCTGGGGGATGGAAGTGGGGGTGGGGGGAGGTCAGTGACCTCACTACAGGCCCTGCAGCCTTCCTGTCTCACCTACGGGAGGGGCAGGAATGCTGAACACAACACTTTGAAGGTCACATGTCAGGAACACAAGCCCCCGGACAGACTGAATTCCAACAGTGAGTTTATAGAACAATTCCCACTGCACACGGTACCAACACACCAGGAGTGTATTTGCATCTAAAAGCCATATGAGACAGACGCTCTCTGACCAGGAGGACACAGGAAAGCCCAAAATCAACACAGGACACAGAAACAAGGACATCAGAGGGATCTAAAGACTGGCCCCTATAGCTCCAGCACGGATCCTGGACACGCTCACCGTATAACGGTTTCAGAAGTCAAGTATGGCTGAAAACTGTAGTCCTGAATTTGCTACTGGTGAAATAGAGGGCAGTCGGAACCACAGCAATGCTCTTTGAACTCTATGAGAGCGAATTCAGAAAATCTAAGCAGGGTTGTGATACAGTCGCATTCACCTTTTAGAATATTTTTGCGGCAACTCTTTAGGAAATGAATTGGCAGGGGTTAAGACTGAAGAGCTGGGTGACCGGTGAGAAGAGAAGAAAGCCTCAGCCAGGCCAGTGATGAGTAGGGTGGGGTGGACAGGCAGAACACAGCACCATAGAAGCTCCTAGTAAAGGAGTCAATGTATGAGGTTAGGGTAGTCCGGAAAGCCGGCATCATTTGTAGGGGTTCTGGTTTGGGCTACCATATGCATGATGGCACCAGTATGTGGAGAAAGAAGTTTTAAAAGAAAAACTGATTTGGAAGAAAAGATGATGGTTTCAATTCTGGACCTAGTGAGTTCTGGTAACCTCCAAGATAATCCCATGGAGATGCCCAAGGGGCCACTGGGTACATGCTTCTAGAATTATGAATTTTCAAGGATAGCAATATGGAACATTGGTGATAATAAAACCATGCAAGATGATGAAAATGGTATAGAATTGTATACTGACATTTCATTGTTGGACACGAGAAGTCAAAAGGAAAATTTAGAAACACTGTCCTACATAGAAAGCAAATAAGCAAATGTGATGACAGGGATGCTTGGAAAACAGAATTTTATGCATGGAAAGTCAAGGGTTGTAAAGACTCAAATGATATCGGGGGAAAAATAGATTATTTTAGCAAGGTTTGAGAGTATTTCACTACCAAATTTCTATTTTTGCTAAAAATACAATGAAAACTAAAATGACCTCTTCCATCGTTTCACTAATACTCTGTCCTTTTAGAATACTTCACAATTTCACAAGCCAGTGAATGCCAAAAATGCAATGCTGACACACTCCATTCTTGGATATGTTCCCTTCTTCGCGACAATACAAATTTTTCCATCAAAATGCTTTGATTCAATAGTCAGAAGTTCATGTATATACAAAGATGCACAAGATCATTTTAATTGAGAAACTAGGGTACAGCCAGTCAAAAATACAAATGGATAAGACTTAGAAGAAAGCCAGTTAGATTTTGTTAGTGTTAGAGTGATGAATAGTGAGAGATTGCTTGTTCCGAAGATGGCCGAGGATTAGCTCCCATTGCACCTGCTCTTGTGCAATGTAACTTGGACTCTCCCCCATGATCCGGGAAGGCCTGCCGACTGCTTGTAACCAATACAACACAGCAGAAGTGGCTCTGTGTGATGCACAGGGCTAGGTTACACAAAGCGATGCAGCTTTCCCCTAGTTCCCTGGACCACTGGTTCTTCGAGCTCCAAACAAGACACATGGATTCCCTGCGGTCACCATGCTGTAAGGAAGCCAAGCTGCCTGATGAGGCAACATGAGGGAGTTTGTTCAATCATCCCAGTCTTCAGTCCCTCCCAGCACTGACGAAGGACATGTGAGTGAACAAGCTTCTGGGAGATTCCTAAACCGCAAATTCTCAGCAGTGTGGTGTTCCAGCTGAGCCCCAGGTGTGAAGCAGGGGACAAGCCCCCCACTGTCACTTCATAATTCCTCACCCCCAGGATCCGTAAAGGTGCCAGTGGTTCATTTCATTGTCTCAGTTACAAATAGCCTCTTTCCCCTGCTCGCTGGTAATGGGGATAGATTCCTCCCATGCTCATTGACTAGTTGCTCAATTTGGCTTAAGTCCTACACGTCTGTGCACTAAAAATCCCTTCCTCACTGAACCCTCCGGGACCCCCAGTTCTGCTATTCCAAGNGATATTCCAATGAATCTTGTATGTAGCTGTATGGTAACACCCACCACCCTGCATTTTAAGTTTATTTTTCTTTCTGACTGCCTAGATCAAGGATTCACACAGCATCTGACGCCCAGCTCAGTACATTGTTGGAAAAAGAATGAATGAAGACCAAAGAATGAAAGAACTTTTATTTATTTCACATTGTGAGGGCTGCACACCAAAACCAACGAGCCCTAGGACAATTCTGGTTAAAGGAGAACATAGGAGTGCCACTATGTTATCAGATTGAGATTCAAGTATTTACTACAATGTGTGATTATATGCACACATGAAATGTGAAAACAAAGTACTCACCATCTAAATATGGAGTCTCTGTTTTGTTTATATGTGGCATACGATGGAACTAGTATGCAAATTCAATTTCAGATCATACTTTTTTAGTGGAAATAAGAAAGGATAACAAACCCGGACATCCTGATATCTGCAGTTCTCTAAAAACTATTCAACGTATGTTATAGGAGTGACCCTTTCCATGTGAATCATAAATTGAAAATTTAAAGCAGAAGTTCTTTGTTTAATTGATATAAAAACATGTCTTAGTAGAACTTATTGGGAGATACTGAAAATATAAAGTCTTGGTATTTTAGAGCAAAAATATTAGAAATAAAGTGCCTTTCTTTCCTTTTCTTTTCTTTTTTTTTCTTTTCTTTTCTTTCTTCTCTTTTCTTTTTTCTTCTCTTTTCTTTTCTTTCTTTTCTTTTCTTTCTTTTTGTTTCTTTTCTTGCGTTATCGCTCTGTTATACACAAGATGGCCAGGTGAAATGGAAAGATAACATTCTTATTTTTAAGTCATAAAAAGCAGATTAGACCCCCAATTCTCCAACAAAACAGTAATGTGGTACCAGAAATCCAATTTAACCATTTCGGCTTTTTTGTTGCCTCATTGACAGATGGTGTCATAACACTGCCCAGAGGGGTTGTTATGAGATGGAAGGGGATGCCACAGGTCATGGGGTCAGTGCCTGGTGTGGAGGAGACACTCCTGAAATCAAAGAATTAGTACCAGCCTGAGGGGTAATGAGATGCATAGCTCTTGAAGCGGACGCCTCCCATCCAAGTACTAACCAGGCCTGACCCCACTTAGCTTCTGAGATCAGACGAGATCAGCGTGTTCCGGGTGGCATGGTCGTAGACTTGAAGTGGACTTCTAATGCCAGTGGGAAAATGAATGATGAGATTTACCCTGCTCACCCTATGCATTTGATAAAAATAATGATTAAATGACTACTTTATATTGTAAAGCTTAAGAATAGAAAGTGGTCTGCTCTCCTATATGCAATATTCTTATACACAGTAATACTGTTTCACNCTGCTCACCCTATGCATTTGATAAAAATAATGATTAAATGACTACTTTATATTGTAAAGCTTAAGAATAGAAGGTGGTCTGCTCTCCTATATGCAATATTGTTATACACAGTAATACTGTTTCACAATAAAAGGACACTTAGGCTCAAAGACTTAAGTTGAATTTCCCCCCTAAATAAATACGATACATATAATTAAAATAGTATTAACAATCATGCAAATAATTCCAGTTTGAAAGGGTGTATGTGTGAGGCACCACCTAAATCCCTCTGGGGTCTTCCCAAAGGTCTTATAGTCATAGCCTTGGCTTCTTCTCTGCACTATGTGTGGCTGAGAGCAGATTCATTCTCTGCCCAAGAGTCATTTCTTAATTTCAGCCTAATTTGCCATCTGGTGAGGCTAGGAATGAGGATCAGTTTTATTTCCAAACCCAGCAAGCCCTGGCAACTCCACATTTACCAGTTCTTTTTTCCAGATTACCTCTTTCCTCCAACATTTGTCAAAGGCCACAAGATAAAGCCAAGTGGCTCTCAGATCACTGTCCTTCCTGAAAATCTCTTCTCTAGATCCTAAGCTTCGCTATGAATTTTTATTTTTATTTTTTATACTACTCTAGGCAGTGGTGTTGCAAAACTTTCTGCTACTGTATAACAAGGGTTTCCTTTTCGATAGCTTTTAATAACATCTTCCTGATTTTCCTTCCAGTGGGTCCCAAAAGCCTCCTTGAGACCCACCAGGCTTCAGCTCACACTCTCTCCAAGACCGCCCATGAACAGTGTCCCTAATACCCTCCTTCTTTCTGTCCATCACCCCGTCCCAGAGCTAATGCCCCATGCTTGGCTTCTTACAGCAGCAGCTTCCTTCTTGGTTCCAAAGTATGTTTCAGTTCACTTTAAACCAGTGGCTTCAAACATCAACAGTCATTTTACTGCTCACTAATCTGCTATGTGGGCCAGACTTGGAGAAGGTACCTTGTTTCTACCCATGAGGAACCAGCAAGAGAAGCTGAAAGGCAGGAGATGTCTTGACCCAAGGGACTGAAATCATCAAAGTTGCTCCTCCATGCTTGACAGTTGACTCGGGCTATGGGCTGGGACTTCAGACAGGGCCATGTATTAGCCAGCACGGTCTGCTATAACAAAATAC
>NC_048224.1:134469095-134474924 GCF_002007445.2 Ailuropoda melanoleuca
TTTAGTTCACAGGTCTTCAGACTGGAAGGACATCCTCGAATAGCAGTATGGAGAACTGTACCCGAGGACCACCCCACACTTGGACAGGACCCAGATTGTGCAATGGGAGAGTTCAAAGTGGTATCAGGAGGGCATGAGCCTGAGGGTTCTTGGGGGAGGGTTCAAATGTATTTTGCATGTGAGAAGGAAAGGGATAGTTATGGTCCTAGGACAGGCTGTGACCAATTGTATTTTTCAAAGAAGTCCCCCACAGGGTATCTCACTTCACATGCTTTCTTAACATGTTCATTGGCATTCCTCCCAACAAGCGGTGGGTTCTCTATCCCTTCCCCTTGAACCTGGGTGGAACGTTGTGAGTAGAGCAGAAGGGGGTCCTAGTGACTTCCAAGGCTGGCTCATAGGAAAGTCATTCTCATTTCCTTTATCTCTTTGAGATACTCACTTGGGAAGCTGGCAAATGTGCTGTCAGGAGGCCAAGCAGTCACATGATAAGAACATGTGCACGTGCCCCAGCAGACAGCCCAGCTGAAATCCCAGCTGATATCCAGCCCCCGCTGTCAGGCCAAGTGATCCGTACACTGATTCCAGTCCCAGCTGTCAAATAACTCCAGCCTTTGGGCTGGCCCAGCTGATGCTGAGCTGTCTAGTGGAGCCCTGACCACACTGCAGAACTGCAGACAAACTAATCGTTGTTGCTTTCACACTCTTGAGCTTGGTGGTGTCCTGCTCTGCTGCACTATACCGCTAGAACCAGACGCATCAGCTAATACAGACGCGCTGCTCTTTTTGACAAAGGGCTTCCTTGCACCCTCCCACTGACCTGAAACTCTTGCATTCCTACTGATATTATTATCCGGTATATTTTGATTAGTAAACTATTGTTTCACAATCTCCAGTAGCAGGATTGCCAACTTCAAACCAAAAGCAATTAATTCAAGTAAAAATAAAAATGGTGTGTCGGGGGGAGGACACGCATGAGCCCATTGGTTCGTTCTATCTAATCTCAAAACCTTATTTTATCACGACTGACTCCAAACACACACACACATGCACAGCATGATTTTTAAGCATAGAATGTCAACTCAGATTTGTCCTGTTGGCCTTATTATACAATCATATTACGAGTGTCATTTGGAAGTGCTTATGGTAGAGGTAAGGCCTTCCTTTGCCATGTACAATCTTTACTTCCATATAAAATAAAGCCGAGAAGACTTTGAATGGTTAGTTTTACATCATTTTGCCCTGAGGGAATTAATGTCAAAATACATATTTAAAAGTTAATGGTAGAAACCCAAAGTATAAGTAATATAATGTACTCTAAAAGAAATATATGCATATAGAGAAAATACACGCAATATAACATATTATTTCATATATATATATATGTATATTATATATATCATGTGATTATTCTGGGTGTCAAATTTTCTCTTTTTTCCCCTTTCTCTTCATCCATCCTTTCAGCTCCCAAGCATTTCCAAAAATTGTTGCATTTCAGAGCATACTGCCAGCTGCATACTTTTCTGCCTTACTAATCTGCAGACATCACTTACTTGATAACACTTCACACAGCTGTCTACCCCAGGCTTAAATGACTTTCTGATTTCTGAGCAAGAAGTAGCTACACAAATAATGGCTCCGGGCCAAGGTCTTTGGCAGTATGGTTTTATCCACCAGGCCTGGCACAGAGCAAACTTAAGAAAAATGGCTTTTTAATTTCTATTAAGTGTCTACATTTTTATCCTATCAAGTGACAAAGAATACAATTAAAGATTTGCTATACGGCAAGTCACACACATATCTTAGTGTTTTTTATCTCATTTCACTTCCCTAGGGGTTTATCACAGAGGCGAGCTTTTCTTTCTCCCCCCGCCCTTTTCTTTCCCTTTTCCTCCAGTAGAATGTTGCTATGATCCTGGCAACATTTCTCCTCCTTTTTGTTACAATCAAAATACACCTAGTCCTTCAGGAGGCTTTTAATTGTCATCAGCCCGAAAAAGCTATCAGAACCTGGAGCTAATGCTTCCTGATGCGGGAAGTCTCAACCGTGTTAGCTTTTTTAGCACAGCCCAGGCCTCCTTTGTAACATCTTGTCAGGGAAGTTGTTACCTGGAAAAATAACAGGCTGAACAATAAAAATGTCATGAATCCAAATGTGCATTCAAAAAGCCAATAATAATAATAAATAATGAAATAATAGTAGCAACACTAAAAATTGACAAGAATCAAAGAACCTAATGGTGCTGGAATCACAGAGGATGTGAATCGTCAGGATTTTGTTCGCAGGGAAGCATGACTCAAACGAGACCCAAAGGCGTTCTATCAAACATGCTGACAAAACACACCAGCCAATCAATGTTTTAGAAAAAACCCAAAAAAGCCTTATTAGTGAAAAAAGAATGAAAACAAAGATACCTTTTGTAGACATTTTTCTGCCTTTGGAAGAGAAAGGGTGATGCTTATTCAGAATCCGTTACCCTTTTGTCAGCTCTTGCCGTTGGCATCATTTGACTTTGAAAATGCAAAATGGATTTCATGTGAATGATACAAGATGACTCCAGGTTCTATCAGAGGAACCTGGTCCACAGAATGGACCGTCAGAGGAAGTGGATAGTTAATTCCTAGCTTGTTCCATTAAATTTTGCCAAATCTTACCACTGTAATAATACATCAGGTTTCTTTAATTCTCTTTTAACCAGGTTCATTATAAACTGTGCTAATAAATATGCTGGAAAGTACATTTACAGCTAAAAGGAATAATGGCAAACACCACTGATAACCTCTTATACCACAAACCTTTTTATTACCCTTTTTTTTAACTTAAGTAAAACCTAGAAAAAGAATTCATTGGAACTTTGCAAATGAACTTGAAAAGAGTATTATTTTATTCCAAAATGAGTAGGCTGAATCTCAAAGTGCAGTTTAAAATCAGTCCATTGCATTCTCAATAATATCTTAAATATGGGGCAATTATAGTTCTCTCCTAAATCTCCGGACTTCTTGCAAAGGGAATATTAAGCAAAATTGTAGATAGGTCTCAAAATTGGATTGCACTTTATCCTGCTCTCTAGACCAAAACTAAGATGAGCTGAGCTTGCCAATCACAGTCCCCTTTGCATATGAGATTATTTTATCAAAATAAGGGAAGAAAAGGAAATACTATGTCTTTTCAAAGACTAGAAACTATGCAAATAGCTTTCAACTGCCCCTTTATGATGGAAATGCAGAGGAAGGGAGCCTTGTAGGAGGAGCACTGGTGGGGCTGTATTTTTTTTTATTTAAAGATTTTACTTATTTATTTGACAGAGAGAGAGCGTGCTCAAATGGGGAGTGTCAGGGAAAGGGAGTGGGAGAGGCAGGCTCCCCTTAAGCAGGGAGCCCAATGCAGGAATCCGTCCCAGGACCCCGGGATCACGCCTGAGCCCAAAGCAGTCGCTTAACCCACTGAGCCACCCAGGCACCCCAACAGCAGATGACTTTAATTAATATGACTGGAATCAGGCCAAATGAGCATGACAAACAAATAACAAATCACTTGAAAATTACTATTCCTCAGCTTTCTCTGTAATTGAGAAGGAGTACTTAGATACTCCGTCCTTTAGGGGACCCTGAACTTGATCAGAAAACCCTGAATGCGTTCGTAAAACATTAGTAGAGATTTTTTAAAAAGTAATTTTAACTTGCCATTCCAGACTGCTGACCACGTGCTAACCACCTGGATCCACAGACATTAATTAGGCAAATAAAAATGAAAGGTTTGGTGCATTGCTTGACGATATGACAATTACTGAGAAAGGAAGGATCTGTGTCGCTGAACATCCACTTATAGAAAGACTTGGAGTAAGATGTATTGTCAAAATCTCAAACTATGAAATCAATTGCAAAAATACCTTTTCTATGTAGCATAGAAATTCAGTCTAATAATATATCATTCTGAGAACATTATCCCCATTCAGGGGTGATCTTTCCAACCAGATTCTCCATCTGTGTGTGACAGTGACACTGCTGTCCAGCAGCCCTTTCCTTTCACAAGGGCTTGGTGAATATCACTTTTCTCTGTTGACATTCTTCTTTGAAATTGCAAGCAACTTTAGTGTAAAACATACCTAAATCTGGTCCCTTTTTTTTTTTTCTTGCCACTTTTTACTTTATGAATAAATGAAAGAAATACTCCTGGGCACCTGGGTGGCTCAGTCGGTGAAGCATCTGTGTTTGGCTTAGGTCATGATCCCAGGGTCCTGGGATCAAGTCCCATGTTGGGCTCCCTGCTCAGCGGCAAGTCTGCTTCTCCCTCTCCCTCTGCCCCTCCCCTGCTTGTGCTCTCTCTTTCTCAAATAAATAAATAAATAAAACCTTTTAAAAAAGAAAGAAAGAAAGAAAGAAAGAAAGGACTCCTCAGTCCATACTGCATGCCTCAAACCGGAATGGAAAGCAGATAATCCTGCCCTAATCCCACCTTGACAATCTTTTTTTTCCAAGACAATATTACTGCATTTGTCTACTCCTCCAAAATTATTCACCCCCTGTACTCTGGTTGTGGGATAAATAAACATCGAACCTTGTGTTTTGTCTCACAATCCAGGACAGTGAATCTCTATTCTTTACCTTTGGGCATTTTGCTTGATAGCTCGTTGCCAGAAGCTGTTATTTTATTGATGTGTTTATTTTCCATGGACTTCTATGTAAGCTGTATGAGGGCAGGGAGCTTCTTCTAAATCATAGCTGCCTCCCTGTAAATTAGACCAATGCCTGACAGAGAGTAAACAGTAAATGAATGTTTGTAGAATTAGAGGAAAATTAATTACTGAATGAATAGATGTACTAAACTTGTAATTCATACCAGATGAATAAGGTATAATGCAATGCCTCAGGATTCCAGATCTCAAATGTCTTAGAATAATTATTTTAAGAATATTGCCAATAAACAAAGGAATTAACATGTTTTAATATATCACCTTTAAAGCACAACCCAGATAATATTATTCCTAATGCTCACATTGATAAACACTGCGATCGGATGGATTTGGCAGAAAAACACACACCCATGTTCTTCAGTCTTTGGTCTCGCCAGCCATTGTTCAAGGGAATCCTGTAAATTTGTCTGTGCTTAGGAAGTCCAAATTTAAACTTATTCATCAAGTATTGGGATATCAATTATAATAATAAAAATGTTAAGATTATCGTTTGATGACCCAGAATTAAGGTAAGTAAAAGCTGACTTTCACAGCAGGTAGACTGTTGTTATGAGAAGCTGAACATGATGAAACTTTATAAATTATGCTCGAGTAGAGTTTTGACCAGTTCGTAAAGTTCAGAGCTGCTCTTGAAAACGGTAAACTCAAATGTTTTAATGTGATGGAAATGCCTTCAGAATGTTCCCTGAACCACTGGATTGATTAAATTAGTACTTCTACCCAGTCTGTCGCTCATTCAGTTTTTCATATTTTTATTTTATTTTTTTTATTTTTTTTTAATTTTATTTATTTGAGAGAGAGACAGAGAGAGCATGAGCTGGTGGAGGGGCAGAGCAAGAGGAGAAGCAGACGCCCCGCTGAGCACGGAGCCCCACCTGGGGCTTGATCCCAGGACCCTGAGATCAAGATCTGATCTGAGCTAAGGGCAGATGCTTAACTCACTGAGCCACCCAGGTGCCCCTCATTCAGTTTTTATTTTTTTTTAATTTTTTAAATTTTTATTTTTATTATTTTTTTAAGATTTTATTTATTTTTTTGACAGAGACAGCCAGCAAGAGAGGGAACACAAGAAGGGGGAGTGGGAGAGGAAGAAGCAGGCTCCCAGCAGAGGAGCCTGATGTGGGGCTTGATCCCA
>NC_048224.1:134476921-134529532 GCF_002007445.2 Ailuropoda melanoleuca
ATATATATGTTAAAATCTAGGGGCGCCTGGGTGGCACAGCAGGTAAGCGTCTGCCTTTGGCTCAGGGCGTGATCCCGGCGTTAGGGGATGGAGCCCCATGTCAGGCTCCTCTGCTATGAGCCTGCTTCTTCCTCTCCACTCCCCCTGCTTGTGTTCCCTCTCTCGCTGGCTGTCTCTATNTCCCTGCTGAGCAAGGAGCCTGCTTCTCCCTCTGCCCGTTGCTCCCCCTGCTTGTGCTCTCTCTCTGACAAATAAATAAATAAAAATCTTTATATATATATAAATATATATATATATAAATATATATGTTAAAATCTAGGGGCGCCTGGGTGGCACAGCAGGTAAGCGTCTGCCTTTGGCTCAGGGCGTGATCCCGGCGTTAGGGGATGGAGCCCCATGTCAGGCTCCTCTGCTATGAGCCTGCTTCCTTCCTCTCCACTCCCCCTGCTTGTGTTCCCTCTCTCGCTGGCTGTCTCTATCTCTGTCGAATAAATAAATAAAATCTTTGGGAAAAAAAATCTAAATATATATGTGCATGTATATATATATACATATATTCTGAATTTTAAGAAACGCATCAGGGGAAAATAAAGTGTACTTTGAACTGAAAGAAAAATAATTTAAAACTCCAACTTAGTTCATTTAAAAAACAAAAAAATAAGATTTACTGCACATGAATTTAAAAAAACTAAACAGATCCATGAGTAATGGAATTTATATTGGAAACATCAGCAAATGTAGCTTCCTACTTTCCACTAAATGAACACAGAGCATCCAAGTGAAATCAGGATAGGCTCCAGGGACCCAGACTTACAAATGAATATTTACACAAATTATTTCCAAGATTATTTAGGGGGGAAAAAAACACAATAAAAGAATCAACTTTAAAGTTTTCTTTTAGCCTAAAGATCCATGTTATTCCAGTTCTGACAATGTTACAGCAAAGTCCAACCAGGTAGCTAACTGTGATGGGAAGACGGGGCTCCCTAATTAGCCATGAAGAAGGTCCTTGTGGAGGGAAGGAGATAACTTTCTTTCCATAGCATGAAATTCTAGACCTCGGGCCATCCGAATGACATCTTTCATTACTGCTGAATATAGAAATGTGCTGTAATACAGAAGCTTCCCCTGGAGAGCTGACTTATGGATTATTCCACACAGAAGAAGGCAGCCACTCACTTTAAAGCATTGCTCAAGCTTCATACCAACAAGACTCCATTACTTCTCCAGCCAGTACCAGCAACACTGCGACTGTGGGCTTTATACAGGTTCTTTAGTTATCAACCCAATATCCCAGGACTGGTTTGTCTTCACGGTTATTTTAAGTCACACATGGAATCTACACTCGCTGCACATAACTTGTCAGCTCAACTAAACTATTTTACAAAACAGTACAGCACTTGTTGAGAGGGCGGTATGGTCTTAAAAATGAAGCAACACATTTTTTAAAGTCCATTAAAAATAACATGAAGGAACTCACCGAGCAGTCCTGGCGCAGAGCAAGTTACATTCTTCTTATGGTACCAACTCCATTTATCATGTCCTAGCAGTTCTGATGCATGCCATAAATGGTAGCCCAAACACGTGCTGGAATTACTCACAAGGGAGCACACAAGGGGAGAAAGTCAATGTCATGAGAAGTGTTGCCTTTGGAGGGGAAATTCCCATGACTTGGTTTTGATAATTTATGAAACTCAATCAGCAACATTTATCAAAAAACTTTGATAATTTGAGATAAGGAGAATAGTAATTTGCAGCCATTGTTTTTAACGGATTCCTAAGTATTCCCATAATTCTCACAGCTATGAACCTATTTAAAAAAGTATGAAATCTTCATTTTAGTTCACATAAACAGGTGGCAAGAGATGTAACAAAATTAAAGCATTAAAAATTTTTTAAAAGATTTTGTTTATTTATTTTAGAGAGACTGCAAGTGGCGGTAGGAGGAGAGAAGACAGAGAGTGAGAAGCAGAGTCCCCACTGAGCGCCAAGGCCCAGGTGGGGCTCGATATCAAGACCCTGAGATCATGACCTGAGCTGAAATCAACAGTCAGATGCTTAACAGACTGAGACACCCCAGTGTCCCAAACAGCAAAAAATTTTAATTTAATTTTCCCTAATGGCAGAGAAATAAAATGTAATAGGGAAATAAAATAATTCTGGAAGGAATTCTAACAGAGGATCGAAACCGAACTTGGAAATGGAGAAAACTCAAAACTATGTATTTCTTCGACATGGGGAACACTGAACATGCTGGAGATCATTGTAGGGAACTTAGAATTTAGGCTGTCGATAAATTCAGACAAGACTATCACTCTGGCAGTATTTTTTCTTTTGGCTTAATGAACTTAGACATGGATGTTAGTAAACAATGTCCTATTCGATTTATGTAGTAGTGTAATATAAGTAAGTCCTTAATTGGAGCCACCCTTTGATAATGGGATCATGGTAATAAAACATTATCAATATGGGCCAATGATAATTAACTATCTCAAAGAATGATGGATTGATTCTCACTAGACATGTTTTTCTCAGACTGGAGCAGGCTAGGAACAGAGAAGATTCTGTCATAATTTTCCAATATTTTTTCCTATCATCACCTTACCCATCCCCACGTATATTTTATTTTTTTCTAGCACAATGCTTGGGTAAGAGTGCAAGATATGAATGGATTTCTTCCTTCTATACACAGAATGCCAACACACTCTGAACATTGGGTGCATGAATTAAAATGTAGTAAAGTTAGTTTTACAGATGAGAAAATTGAGATTTCAAGAGATTAAGAAAACTTCCTAACTTCTAAAAGCTAAAAAATGATGGAATTGGACTCAAGGAGGTCTAATCACAGACCCTTCCTTTCCCTAGTATTCATATCAAATCCCATATAAAGGATGGCAAGGGAGGAGGTATTGTCAGTGCTAATGGTAATACTAATAAGTCTGACATTCGTAGTACTAGCAAAATGATGCTTCTCTCCTCTTAGTCCCTTAGCATCCTTCCTGAAGTGCATGGTCTCATTTCCAACAGTCACAGCTGCTCTGCAAGACTGTCCTATCTATGTTACACGGTAAAGTACCTGAGGCTCAGAAAGGCAAAGCCAAGGGGCCCTGTTCCCAATGTTACCTTGAATCTAAAGTTCATGTTTCTACCATTACAAAGTAACTAGTCAAAGAAATGATTTCACAGCATCGCCAATTAAACTGGTTCACAACATTTTTTTTCTGTTTTTCCCCCATTATTTTTATGGTGAATTACTGAATGATCTCTAAGTAAGTGGACAAATGACTTAAGGCAATTTCTTTATTGACACCCACAACCCCATTCAGCCATCATTTCTGACTGATTGAGTTTCTGGAGCAAACCTGAAGTTGTCATTCAATTATCTTAGTTATTGATGAATAAAAATTACATCATAGACTGCTTATCGAATCACATGTGAAGTAATCTGCATTGTTCACATTTGGGACCAGATCAGTTTTTGTTGTGGGGGGACCACCCTTTGCATTGTGGGATACTGAGCAGCGTCCCTAGCCGGTACCTACTAGATGGCATATGTTCCCAAATCGCCTCCCACTGGGAACCCCTGGGTTGCATTCCTGTCAGTCCTGCGATGCAAATGAAAACTCCAGAACCTAGAATATTTCGAACTCACTTTCTCCATTTCCAAGTTAGGACTGGGTTTTCCTGGGATCGAGTCACACTGACAATATCTCCAGCATAGCCACGAAGTTGTGGTGACTCAGAGAAATTTGCCTCTTTCTTCGACCGCTGGTCGAAATCAGTTAATCTTTTAGAGAGTCAGAAATCACAAGCTAAGATCATACTTCATTTATCTTTTTTTACCTACCTGGGCTTTTCCCCGAGATTTGCACAAAGTGGATGTTTAATACTTTTTTTTTTTTTTTATTCACGGTGGTAAAATTAACTGCATATATGGATATGACCTGATGGGGAACATTTTAGAAATAGGATATCAATTTTAAGCAACGGATGAAAATCAAGATGCCAATAAAGCCACGAGGTGCTTTTGAAGGAATATTACCTCCAAATGTGTCTGTTTTAAGGAACAGGTGCACTGGTTATTTGCATTGTTAAATGGAAATCTTTTGCTTTGGAAAATAATAATAAAATGAAAGGGGAGAACGAAAAGAAAAAGGACAGGAAAGCATACACCAGCATATGCAGTTGAACACAAGATTTGTAAGATGCGGACTACCTCACCACTTTTTAAATTGACGGTTTTCTTACTTGAATCAGTACTTTTCCACTTGCATTCTAATATATTCAGTAGCATGTGGCCAAAATGAACCTTATCTAAATTGTTTGCAAGAAGGAAACTTACCTAAAATGTAAATAAAATAGTCATTAAACATCCCATACTGGGCATCACTAGGTCCTGATTTTTTTTTTTTTTTAAAGATCATTTGAAGGGCACCTAGGTGGCTCAGTTGGTTAAGCACCTGCCTTTGACTCGGGTCATGATCTCAAGGTGCTGGGATCAAGCCCCTCATTGGGCTCCCTGCTCAGGGGGGAGTCTGCTTCTCCCTCTCCCTCTGCCCTTCCCCCTGCTTGTGTTCTCTCATGCTCTCTGTCAAATAAATACATAAAAAATAAAGATCATTTGAGTGTAAGTGTCACCAGTTATACAGCTGTCTGCATGCTCCTTTCCGCTTCTTTCTCATGGATGACTCAACACTTCGTGGTTTCAATAATCACAAAGCAGGCTGGAGCAGCTACCTTCGAAATACGTCTCTTTCTTCCACATCAGCTTTGGAAGAGTCCGTGGCTGCTAGCTCGAATGACCTCACTTCCATTTCTTCACTCACTAGTTTACTTCAGGACTGGGGCAAAGGTCCAAATGCCTTTCTGGACCCTTGTAAAAATTAAGTTGCCTGAGAACAAGAAAAAGCTAGCATGGTTGACTCTCCTTGTATTAAAAAAATATTAAAGTATTTAAAAAGGTGCAAAACACCAGGGGAAATTAAACTTGAAATGGTATCTGTACACGGACAGAAAATAAGCAGACTTAGAACTTTAGTTGTAATCATGCAACTATAAAATCATTCTCTGCACTAAAGACCAGCCTCTTGATCCCGCTCTTTGTTTTAGATTACTATTGAACTCTTATACTTGAGAGCCTAATAATAAAGCTGAAATAGCTAAGAAAACACATTGTATCTTATCTGGAAACAAAGGAGACTGTTTTTACTTATCAGCAAGTAGAAGTTTGTGGCCTAAGGAAACTACGTATGTGCTAAGCACACATGGAGATAGATATCCAAATTCAATTTAAATACTTGGCAAGGACCAGCCATCACTGCCTGGCTGATACACACTTCAGATGTCTCCTGGTCTGCTCTGTGTCATTCTTCTATATGTTCAGACTGAGTCCAGCAAAAGTGGTTTACCATGAGCATACACACTGTGTCCACAATATTCCTTCATTTATTAAAAATAGCAGTGAACCTCTGGGAGCTGTCTCATGGTAGCGGAATCTTGCTGATACGAAGGGAAAAAAAAAGACATTTTTGGTATGATAGTTTGTAAAAAGGAAAAAAAAGACATAATTTGATTTGGCATAACCAATCTAGCTATGCCTTTAATAGTTTTTTTTTTCACAGTATGCATTTTTTTTCTATATAGTTTCCCTTTTTCACATAAATAAAACTAAATTGGCATCAGTAAGCATTTTTAAATTACTGGAAAGACCATAGTTTAGGTAATGGTTACAAGAGTGTTTTATAGGCTTTCCAAATATTGTATTTAAAAATGATATTTGGATCGGATTTTATCTGTTTCAAAACTAAAATTACAAGATAGCACCTATATTTAAATGTTTAAGACCACCAACATGGCCATACTTTATGCTGCTAGGTTAATTATTTTTTATGTGCACCTCAGAACATAGCTCTTCCTGTCATCTCTATGCAAATAGCCGAGCTGCTAGCAAATGTGTCATTTAGTAGCAAAGTTGTAACTCCGCAGAGGTCTTTCTTTATAATTTAGCTCTACACACGTTTGTGCACGTAAAATCGGTACAGGTGAATACACTAATACATCGCATGTGGGCCATGGTCCATTAAATATCAAGCAAGGATGACGTCCATCTGCCTGGCATATGATCTTCCCGTGCGCACATGTCGGAGGGAGCACCAAATGGGTCTCGCCATGATGGCCAAGTATGGAAGACAGCTTTTGCTTTCAGTTTGGAATGATTCTTGCGTCTCCCTTTCACATTTATGACAAATACTTGGAGCAGTTTTTAGATCTCTTAGCCATAACATTTTGACACAAAATATTCTATTACTCCTCTTTCACTCTTTTGATTATTTACATTTGAGACACCTCTGAGATTGTGAAGCAAGTCGATAGCAAACAGTTACCATTAGTGACTGTAGATGTGTGGAAATCAAGATCCTTTCCATCTCATACAACCAAAACTAAAGAAGGAAAGATTTAAAGGCTTGCCAAAAATATTTAAAACAGAGACAGGCACTGCTAAGGGAAACAGTGTGGGAATTATCACAGGGAGAGAGTCTGGGGAAGTTCTGAAGGGCAGAAAAGGCACAATGGACAGATAATGTCAAGAATTATTTCAAAATATCGGTTGTGGTTAAGGCAAAGGCATTTTCTTAAATCTTGTCTCTCACATTTTGGGAGCATTTATCATGTTCCTGAAAGGTAGGTAAAAGAAAGAATATGTCAAGATTTTAACTTTGCAGAATATGATATTTTGTTTCAATTTTGTACCCTCTATTTCCTTAGATCAAAATTTATCAAAGCTGGAAATTTCACATTTGGAAAGCTTGGGAAATCTGTGAGAGAAAAATCAGAATCATATCTTTAATTCTAAATTCATTGAAACATATACTTGCTTGTTTAAACAAAACAGAACTAAGAAATTTGAAGTACAATTAACTCAGAAGTTGAGCTTCAAACTGGGAATAATTGTTACCTGAATAAGGTAATGAGAAAGAGTCTTAGTAGGTAGGAACATTCCAAAGGTGCATCCATCTAAAAATGAATTCTTGTTATTACAAGAGTAACTTTAATTCCAAGACTATTAAATCCAGGTTTAGATGTTACAAAAATGTAGGAGCTGTAGTTTGAAAACTGAATGGACCATGAAAATGCTGGGGCGCCTGGGTGGGGCAGTCATTGGGCGTCTGCCTTCGTCTCAGGACGTGATCCTGGCATTCTGGAATCGAGCCCCGCATCAGGCTCCTCTGCTATGAGCCTGCTTCTTCCTCTCCCACTCCCCCTGCTTGTGTTCCCTCTCTTGCTGGATGTCTCTCTCTCTCTCTGTCAAATAAATAAATAAAATCTTAAAAAAAAAATGAAAATCCTGTAGCAATCAGTCCTCAGGTCTTGGTTTGTCAGGGAAGGTTGCCAAGAGTTTCCCAGACTTCCATATCATCAGGAAAATGCAGAGGCTTACAAATCAGTGATGAGTCCCAGCTACGCACCTTACTCTTCTCAAGAGCTCTTCTCCCTGCCCTCTACCAGCCTCCATCCTCTAAGAACACAAGACCCGGACTGATTAATTCCTGGTCCTCAGGATTTTAAAACTTCAATATTTTAAGGACAGAGCCTTCAACATCACCTAAAGGGGCTCATGAATTTAGACTGAATCTATTTAGCAGGTGTGGGTCTTTTAACTTAACAACAACAACAAGCAGAGTTAAGAATGTCTGAGTTCCTGCTTATACTACATAGATATTAAATATTTGGCAAAAATCTATACCAAATTAATATTTTGATACACTTCTTAAGAAATTATATAAGTGGAATAGTACATACTTATCCTGGAATTAAACTTAAAATCTCATTAATTCCTTAAAAAAAATCAAGAATCTTCCTGTCACTTTGCGCATTATTTGATGATGTGATATTCTGGAAAAGGCAAAACTATGAAGACAATAAAAAGATGAGTGGTTTCAGGAGAACAGAGAGTAAAGGCCAGGCGAACACAGAGGAGTTTGAGGGCAGTGACCGTATTCTGTATGATGTTACAATGAGGGATATTGAACCCATACAAGGTACGGCACCGGGAGGGCACCCTAGGATAAGCTGTCAGCTTTGGGTCGTTGTGAAGCGTCGGTGTGGGTTCATCTGTCATAAAAGATCTATGGTCCTGGTGAATCATGTTGATAATGGAGGAGCCCACACACATGGGAAATCTCTGCACCTTCTTAATTTTGTTGGAAACTTAAAATTGCTCTTAAAAAATAAAGTCTTTAGAAAAAAGGAATAAGTGCCATAGAAAACTATGGTACACTAAAGGACAAATGATCAAGATCAAGGAACAGGAATGTACCACCTTTAAAAAAGAAAAGAGAGAGGGGCACCTAGGTGGCTTAGTGGGTGAAGCATCTGCCTTCAGTTCAGGTCATGATCCCAGGACCCCTGGCTCCCTGCTCACTGGGGAGCCTGCTTCTCCCTCTCTCCCTCTGCTGCTCCCCTTGCTTGTGCTCTCACATTCTCTCTCTCTCTGTCAAATAAATAAATAAAATGTTAAAAAAAAAAAAAAGAAAAGAGAGAAAAGACAAGGGAAAGGATAACACAGTGGGAAAGTAATCTGACCTCGTGGAAAGATGGCTATTAACAATATAAGTCAGAAAGGAATTGAACCTGAAAGAAACATGATACAATTTTAACAATTAGCAATCCAAGGGCACAATTAAAACGACGTTATCATTTTTCATTGTATGAAAACACTAATACCAAACGTCAAAGAGTCACATAAACTATTAATAATGCCGCTGAAATGGACTGGCCTGGTCAGTATAAACAAGGGTATCTAGGGCAGCTCATTCTAGAGTGCTGGCTGATTTCTCTCAGAGGGCCACTCAAATCAATTCTAGGAAGAATCACTTAGTTCCCTGTCACAGGTCACGTATGTAACCACATGATACCTTTTAAATAAATAGTGTGCTCTGTGTCATTATTCGCATGTGTAGCAGCAATCCAGAATCAAGAGGGCAAAAGAAAGAACCGGGAGAAAATATTCCCATAAAAAGAATGCTGTCACATGTGTTAACTTCCCAAAAATGCACTCATGTAACACTGGAGGCAGAGATCATGGGCAGAAGGAATGGTGCTTTGAGTGGGTGAGAGGGGCACAGCGCTGGTCTTCTCCCTTCACTGCCGTGTCCAGAGTAGCTTACCGATTGTCATGTTCTTGGGTTCCACGTTACGGGAAAGAAAATCAGTCATTGAAATCAGTAGCATTTAAGTGGCAGTCGGTAAGTACAGGGGACAACGACCTGAGAGAAAGTTGTAAAGTGTAGCTGCTGGAAAAAGGGAAAGTTAAAAGACGTTAATATGAGATGTAAGAAGAAAATCAGCTGTTAATTTTTCTCATCACCGTGTCGATGCTGACTGTAAATCTACATTAAAAATGCATTCTTTTTAAAAAAAATATTTTATTTATATCTGAGAGAGAGCAGGAGTGGTGGGGAGTGGCAGAGGAAGAAGCAGACTCCCCACTGAGCAGAGAGCCTGACGTGGGGCTCGATCCCAGGACCCTGGGGTAATGATGACCAGAGACGAAGGCAGGAACTTAACCGACTGAGCCCTCCAGGCACCCCTAAAAATGAATTCTTAATCACACCAGATATTCTTCTTGACTAAAAAACTTAATTTATAATGTGGGTTACTTTGGCTCTTAGAATTTCTAGGGGTCCACAGCAGAGAACTTTCTATTCTTGTGCTCTACAACAAGCAGGAAAATATATATGCGTACATATATATTCATATACCGTGCACCAAGTAAAAATGCATATATCTATATTCCCATTCTCAGATTGACATGAAATATATAGACATATACATTCTTGCCTTTCATAGTACCTTGTGCCTTATTATTTTGAACACCAATGGTTTTAATTTTTTCTCTCTCACTATTTTAAAATCCAACTTATTCATCCCCATCCTGATTTATTTTTTCTGTATTTTCTCATTAATAAAATCAGAAGAAAGAGAAAAATGGAAGAGAAATAAAAAGAGGAGAAAGAAGGGTGCCTGGGTGGCACAGCAGTTGGGCATCTGCCTTCGGCTCAGGGTGTGATCCCGGCGTTATGGGATCGAGCCCCACATCAGGCTCCTGCTATGAGCCTGCTTCTTCCTCTCCCACTCCCCCTGCTTGTGTTCCCTCTCTCGCTGGCTGTCTCTATCTCTGTCGAATAAATAAATAAAATTAAAAAAAAAAAAAAGAGGAGAAAGAAACGGAACACCTGTACATCCCTAACTGGGTTTTTCAGGCTGTTTACCACGGATCCCACAAAGTACTGCAGCGCAGCACAGAGCTTGTACTGATATTTTGTCCAAATTCAGTAAGATTTTGTTTCATCTTTATGAGTGGTACTTTAAATTTTATAATCGAGACTTTTAAGAAACCACAATGCTTAAGAAGAAAGCCTAAACCCTATTTATAGCTTTGTAAATAACCTCCAAGTGCATATGCAAACAAGCCTTTCTATACGGAGGAGAATAATCAAGCAAACAGGATGTCCTAATGGACGACAGAAAAATGTGTTATTAGACAAATGGGTTCGATTACTCACCTACCCTGGATGTCTCTACTCTTACAGATCGTACTATTCTAGATCTTAAAGGGTATTACTTCGTTTTCCTAATTCATAGCTGTTTCCTATCCGATTGCCAGGTTTTTTAAATAAAGGGATTGTGAGAATTTCCACACCGTTTTGGAAGCAGATGTAATCATGCATCTCCTCCAGCATCTACAAGGTGGCCTATGACCTAATTGGAAACTTGCATAGAGGAATTTCCTTTAAATAGTAACAAGTGGAGTATCTTCCCCCCCTCCCGGAACAGCTGTAGAATGTTAGCGAGAATAGTTTCACTTTATTTTCCCAAAATCTGTGCTAAGTGCTAATCAGATTACAAATTCAAATGATAAAATCAAGCTAAAGGGAAACGTGGAAAAAAAAATACAAGAGCAGTCTAAGCAGTGAACAAATAGCCTTAACCTTAAAATTATTATTTTTATAATGTGTACATAAAGAATATTCACTTTTTCCATGAATCATAGTTGCCAGAGCCATACCTCTCAAAGGGAGATTAGACAACACAGTCTAATTAATTCCATAGCTGTTGGAGGCAAAAACTATCAGACTACAGGTAACACATTGATTTGACTTTACTTTTAAAGACCATAACTAAAAATTTTAGACAAAAAGGAAGCTTCTGTTGTTGTAGGGGTTGATCACTTTGAGAATTTACCAATAGAATAATTTTGCTATTTTCAGCTTGTTGTTAAGTGCTTCTTCCCTGAATGCCTAGGTAAGCACAGAAAATACCTTTTAAAGCTTGGGATATTGCCATTTCCTGTAAATGTAGCCACATAACGGTGTGAGGTCTAAAGGTCTGTTTCTTTTACATTTTGACGGCTTACATTACGCTAGTCATACTAAAACCAACAGAAAAGCAAAGGAAGGAGAGGGACTTCTGGTCACCTTCTTTCCTCTCTTGAAGCCCATTAGAGGCTGCCTGAGTTCCCATCAAGGGCATCTGAGCCTTAGGCATCATCTTCTATAAAGAATAGTCTGCCTTGTTAGATGGAGAAAGGGCATAGACTATGCCCCAATGTTCTTGCTTTCTAACCAACTTCCTTGTGCATATTCCACATCCGTGTTATGGCTGTAACTTCCCTCTTTTCTCAGTAGGTATGAGGGAGGCTGGTTACTGCTGTTTGACATTATTGATGCTACTGCATCAGTGCTTCCCAATTCCCATAAGAATACCTGTGCATCTACGGAGACTCTCTTAGCAAGCAGAACCGGGCATGGGAACCAGGCAAACTCCCGAAACCCCGTGGCGCCTGCTCCTTCTTCATCCATACTCCATACTCTGTGGTTCCCAATACCCACTACGCTTTCTCTCTCCCTTTCAGTTCTTCTTCTTTGAATATTCACCTGGGAATTACTTATTTTTAAATCTTCTCTTCTCAAAACTGAGCAAGCTACTTTAAGCCCAGTCTAAGTCAGTTACAGTTAGGGTCCCTTTCTTCTCTCATTTCATATCGAATATCAGTTTTGCTACATATACTATCACTGACTATACTCACTCTATTTGAATATGTTGTATATACTTACTTTACTCAAATATGTGGTATTGCTAAATATACTGATGTTATTTGTTTATCAATTGCTTATATTATGCCAGTCATTGTTTGAGGACCTCTGGCTTGATATCATGCCTTTTAATGTTGACATCTCCAAGATCTAGCATTGAGTAAAACACCTTGAAGATGCTCAGGAAATATTTGCAGAGAGAGCTAAGACAGATTTGGTTGCCAGGAGCCTTGTGTGGTTTCTAGCAATGGTTTCTTCTTCTTTCAGTGAGATTCAGACCCTCTTTGCCTTTTCTCCAGGTCCTTGAGAGTTGGGAATTTTAAGATTGAATAGATGATCATCCAATGACATTGTTTTCTTTGTCTTTTATTTTGGTAGTTTTACCACTTCTAACATTTTATTTTATATTTTTATTTTGGAGTTACTTTTTTATTTTTTATTTTATTTTTTTAAAGATTTTATTTATTTATTCGACAGAGATAGAGACAGCCAGCGAGAGAGGGAACACAAGCAGGGGGAGTGGGAGAGGAAGAAGCAGGCTCCCAGCGGAAGAGCCTGATGTCGGGCTCAGTCCCAGGACTCTGGTATCATGCCCTGAGCCGAAGGCAGACGCTTAACCACTGTGCCACCCAGGCGCCCCATGGAGTTACTTTTTTTAATACTGATGCTGATGTGGCTATAATAGAGCCCAGAGGAAAAGAATTTCTCTACCAACTATTGCCCAGATTCATATTAGCATTATTATCATCTCAGGGATGCCTTCCTGAGAGAACGAAAAAAACCATTTTCTCAATAGGACTCAAGTCATCAAAGTCAAGAATCTATAACCAACACACTATTAATGAGAAGGGAAGCAATTAATTTACTTGCATTGACACTTATATTTGAATATATCATAGAATTATGTTGTAGTGCTCCTAACTGCTAAATTACATTTATTTTAATGCTAAACTGCCTAAGACCTTTTAGGGAGATCAGAATTAGTGGTAGGTTATGCAACTACTCTAAAATTAAAGGCTTGCTTCAGATAATCCACACGCTGGTAAATGATAGCTAAATTGCTCTCATTCATCACCTCTAAAGATCTAGTATATTAAAATAGCATGTGGAGGCCGTGAATCTCAGTCCAAATCATAGGTGTATAAGAATATTCCATTTTTCTGTTTTCTATTGAATCAATTTAATTTTGAGGTTCATCAAGTACTGTTCTTAATTTCAGTCTTATAAAGTGCAAAAGTGTGTGTGTGTGTGTGTGTGTTTAGCCCACGGGCAGGGGAGGGCTGTGTCATGGATGTCCTGTTCAGAATAACAACACAATAATATTCACTTTCCCTTATCTTATGTTTCTCTTATGCCTTACAGCTTTTGTCTCTTTCTGTGCCATGCTGGGGACCAAAAGTTTTTTGTGAGGTCCTGTCTGTTCCGATTACCCACTCACAGTCCTCCTTGGCCACCAAGCATAAGCCACAGGAGGGTCCCGCTGCTCAGCGCTCTTTCCTTTCCCCTTGCCTGAGGAATATCTCTCATTTGAATCTGCTGATTCCAAGTCCACCTTTTCCCGAGCAAACTACTTTTTTTCTGTTCTAGCCCTTCAAAGGCTGTAAGTGCACCTATAGGTTTAGGTTTTGGAAATACACAAGGAAAAAATGTGGGCAGTTTTTGTCCATGTGAAGAAATAATAGAAATACTAAATGAAGAAATTAATGCCTCGAAACACTATTCATCCACAATTCAAATGGAATGTAGGCATTTACCTTACTGAAGTGCTTGCTTCAGTCGTGCTGGTTACTGCTCTGAGTTTCACATGCAATCCAGATTAATGTACTTCAATTACTAGAACTTAAAGTGTGGGGTAGATTAGTTCCAGAACCAGAGGGGAAAACAGCAAAGCAAAACTGCGTTCCAAATCTGCCCTGAAATTAAAATATAGCAATCTTTATGACTAATGTCTAATATAATTGTTTAAAGTATAATGCAATTTGACCCAAGACCAAGTACTAATTTCCTAATAAAAAGGTATTTGTCCCCCAATCAGAATCAATGGATGGATCCCAAGTTTGATCACAAGGACACCTGACAAGATAGGAGTGGATAAGTGAAAGATAAATCATCATTGCCAGCAAAGTAACTAAAAATATATTCTATACAACAATGGGCGATAGGCCAATAGCATCATCTTACTAAAGTAATGGCACATTTACTTATAAGATGTAAATGAAGAACTCAAATGACTTAAAACTTCTTAAAGCATGTATTGGGCTGAGCAAAACTCTATAAATTGGTAGTTGTTAAAACTATTTCTACTCCTGGTTTAGACACTTACTGTGATGTTATTTTATACATCAGCTTTCTGATCTTTAGAAGGGTGAATAAAAGAAACTACTTACAGCAGGTAAGGTTAAATTAGTTAATACAAGTACTATGCTTAAGAATAGTAAGTTCTGGGGCGCCTGGGTGGCACAGCGGTTAAGCGTCTGCCTTCGGCTCAGGGCGTGATCCCGGCGTTATGGGATCGAGCCCCACGTCTGGCTCCTCTGCTATGAGCCTGCTTCTTCCTCTCCCACTCCCCCTGCTTGTGTTCCCTCTCTCGCTGGCTGTCTCTATCTCTGTCGAATAAATAATAAAATNTATACAATGGAATATTACTCAGCTTTCAGAAAGAACGAGTTCTCAACATTTGCTGCAACATGGACGGCACTGGAGGAGATAATGCTAAGTGAAATAAGTCAAGCAGAGAAAGACAATTATCATATGATTTCTCTCATCTATGGAACATAAGCATTAGGAAGATCGGTAGGGGAAGAAAGGGATAAAGAAAGGGGGGGTAATCAGAAGGGGGAATGAAGCATGAGAGACTGTGGACTCTGGGAAACAAACTGAGGGCTTCAGAGGAGGGGAGGTGGGGGAATGGGATAGACTGGTGATGGGTAGTAAGGAGTGCACGTATTGCATGGTGCACTGGGTGTTATACGCAACTAATGAATCATTGAACTTTGCATGAGAAACCAGGGATGTACTGTATGGCGACTAACATAATATAAAAAAAAAAATTAAAAAAAAAAGGATAGTAAGTTCTGTATGAAAGCTAGCTACTAGCCGAATCAGCTTACAAAGAGTCTGCAAAAAAACAATGGATATCACAGAGCCTTTGTACAAGTAGAAAAGGAGGTATCACTAAGTGGAAACCAACCTCAGCCTGAGACGGTAGCTGGAGCAGCAGTCAAGTCTGTTCGAGGAAGCATGGCGCCATTGTTCCATGGCAAGAATTGCACGAGCCGAGCTAAGACTTCTCTACATGTATGTCCAACCGTGGCTGTTTTCATCCAACCCAAATGTTGAGCTCCCACTGAAAAGAAACACAATCATCAATTCACCATTTTGGAAGTTACTGTTTGGAGGAGGGAGTTAATGGAATGACATTCTAGTTTATCTCATTGTGGCACCAGAAATCCTTTCCTAATCAAACAGCTTCCCCTTCACCCTGAGAGTAGAAACATTCATGAATTGTTTGTTATGCTCTGCATTCTCCTTGAAGATCGGGGAAGAGGCAGAGACACACACTCTTGACCTAAGAAGGTGAGACATGCTCGCCAGCACCGGGACAGCTGACTTTCTGTCTTTCCTTTCTCTTCCTTCTACATAGCTGGTGTGAAAGTGTGTGCAGTTGGAGCCCTGGAGGTTTTTCCATCACCCCTCCCTCAAATAAAAAAACAGGTTTCTCATTGAATTTGTGAGAAGCCTTCCCTGACTCCCTTGCTCTGCCTCAGCCTCAGAGCTCAGATTGCTTGGAGAAGCTGCCATAGGATAGAACCAGGATTGGGGTGGTGCCTGGCACTGAGCAAGAAAGAAAATCTGCATCTCAAACTCTGGACGCCAACAATTAAACCCTCAAGTGATGCAGGCCATTGCAATTCGTGGTGGGTATAGCTTCTGCTAAATCGAGTGCTTGGAAATATCCTTCCCTCACCTAATGAGTTGAAAAAGGAATTTGTTATTTGCTATCAAAGCTAGCTATGATCAGATGATGCTACTAGCTTTATAAAACCTTTTTCCAAAATGGGAAAACTATAAGAAGTAAATAATTGTGTGTCATAAATAAGAAAACACATCTAAGGTATTAGGCAGGGTGTTAGCTATGAGAGTCCAATAATGTTAATGGAAAACATACCAGCACATTCCTCTATTTGGGAGACTGTCCTTTGCCATGTTTGGAATTCTTTCAAAAATGTGGAGGCAAACATTTAAAAAGTTTAGGGGCTGTTTTTATTTTTGCCAAAGTGTGACTTTTAATTCCCCCCAAATGCAAAATGGTTGTTCCAAAAACAACATGGAGTTTTAGAACACTCGTCTGTTTCTATAAAAAAAAAAAAAGTAATATTTTGATCAAATGAAGATCTACTTGAATTAATTAAATTTACCATTTACATCATCTTAACATGTACATACTACACTTTAGAAAAAGTTAAATGGGGGGCACCTGGGTGGCACAGCGGTTGGGCATCTGGGTGGCACAGCGGTTAAGCATCTTCCTTCCGCTCAGGGCGTGCTTCCGGCGTTATGGGATCGAGCCCCACGTCAGGCTCCTCCGCTATGAGCCTGCTTCTTCCTCTCCCACTCCCCCTGCTTGTGTTTCCTCTCTCACTGGCTGTCTCTATCTCTGTCGAATAAATAAATAAAATCTTTAAAAAAAAAAGAAAAGAAAAAGAAAAAGTTATACGGAAATTGCACTAAACCAAGTGACATAAATGCTTGCTGTTAAGAATAAATTTCACATTTTACCCACAGCATAATACAGTTGCTGTATGATTTGAGGTGGTGGATACACAGCTCACAAAAGGATTTCTAGGCCCTACTTTGGTCGTGGCCTTTCTTTTGTGGAAGGAAAATAGTAAAAAAAAAAAAAAAAAAAATACAGATGGAAGGAAATTTCAGGTATGGAGTACCAAACAAGAACATATGAACTTATACAACAATATTCCCTGTGTAAAGCACTTTTATTTTCTGTTTTCATTTTTAGGAAATTTTTACTATATATGTTGGATTCTCATACTATAACTTCAGCCTCATCTGCCTTCTTCATATATTTATAAACAGGTGCTGTCCCCATTTTCTCACTGAAACACACCAAACTACCTGTAACCACAAACATGCTTGTCTTCCTCAGCACCTTCGTACGTGCCATCCCGCTGAATGCCCCTGGCAGCCCCTAGACCTGCGTTCAAGGCTCATCAGCAGGTTTTCCTCTTCTCTAAAGCCATGGTCTCCTCCACATACCCAAGCGCTGATATGTGCTTTTCCGCCATTTCCACCTCCAACTGCCCTGTGATTAATTTCATGTCACTGTTGTCTTGTCCAAGTGACAGTGATTTCCTCACCTTAATAGCCCCAATGCCAAATATAGCATCTGTTCAGCATCTGGAATATAGGAGATGCTCAGTAAATGTTTATTATAATAATGAACAATCAAGGCATGAGCTAAGATATATCCAAACTAAGGAAGACTGAATTAGAAGAATATTTATACCTAATTACCTTCCAAGAGAAAATTTACATTTCAAACGTGAACTAAAATCTGTGCTTTAGGAAGCTCACTCTTAGTCATTCTCAAATGTAAAAATGGCTTTTGGTTTTTTTCTTTTACTCTAAGTCATTAAGCAAGAAGTAAATGGAGGCACTCAAGTATTATTCTTTTATTTTTTAAAGAGTTTATTTATTATTTATCTATTTATTTAAAGAGAGAGCACTGGCAGGTGGAGGGACATAGGGAGAGGGAGAGAGAATCTCAAGCAGACTCGAGGCTCTATCTCACAGCCCTGAGATCATGACCTGAGCCGAAATCAAGAGCGGGACTCTTAACCGACTGAGCCCCCCAGGCGCCCCTCAAGTATTATTCTTGTTTCTAAGATCTACTCTCAGGCTGACCAAACTGGAACTTTTGCTTGAACAGCATTCTTGGGTGTCGAGACTTAGATAAATTCTATCCGTATTTTTCTCAATCAGTGAGCACTCTGTACATATTTAATGAGCAGCATCTAAGGGCAACTTAGTGTCTTTTAGCACAGAAGACGTCAAACGTTTGTCTCCCACATAGCTCGATGCAACTGTGACAATAAATGACTTGGAGTCTTGTCCCGCTGTGAACCCTGTGCCATTCCCCGGTCCTTCCTTCAAGCATTTACACACAGATTTCATGGACTTAATGAAATTTTTAAAGAGAAGCTTGGCTTGCTTTTCATCACAAGATGTTAGATTTTTTTGATGCTGTGTGTCTGTACAAAGATTGGCTTTTCATGTGCATAGTAGGAAATTAAAGCAGACATTCACCACCTTTGAGTTTCTTAGAGCCACAGTTTGGTGCCACAAGTTGCTCATATTCTTAAATAAATTACATTCCCAACTGCTGAAGAGTAAAGGGTCCCCTGGAGACAAGAGGGGGGAAATTGCGAGTTTCTCCATGGGCTCCCCAGGGACACTTCCCTTTACTGCAGTCAGAGTCAGCAGAGAATACACTGATCACAGAAAATAAGGTATTTCATTTCTTTTTTTGGGTCTTTTTACCCGTTTCCCTGGGGGCCTTAGCAGTCTGTGTGAATCTCCTCCCTGTCAGGGTTAGCCAGGGCCCAAGCGCCCAGAGGCTGCTAAGAGGCTGTCACCCTTCTCAAGACTCAGCTTTCCCTTTGGGTGGCCCAGAGGGTCCCCAACTTCCCACATGCAAGTACAATCAGAGGAGACCAGCTCTAGCATCCACCACTACATATAAAATATAGCACTTAGAATAAACTCAAATCGGCGAATACTAGCACCTTCTCGTCTCACGGTTCCTCAGTCTGCACTGAGTGTGCAGAAGGCCTGCTATTTCCTTAAGGCTGGGCCTTCTCTCCTGCGCGTCGCAGAGCCCGCTGCACCTCCCTGGTTGTTCGGTGTACTTGGCATAAGACAGGCCGTCAGCATTCTCCTGCGATGCTTTCCCCCAGTCGTTTCATTTTTTTCCTATTATTCATGGTATCCATACTTCCCATTTTTCGTACGTTCACTGAAAAATCTCAAAATTTCCCCCTGAACGGATCAGTGGATCTGATACGGAAATGGGGGGAGGGGGCAGGAGCGCTAGAACAAAAGTAGCGGAGCTGAGGACACTCTTCCCCGCCCTCCCGCCCCCGCATACTCCAAGGCGAGCCGGGTCTGGGCCCATTTCTGTTCGCCTCCTGCCCCCTGACGGGTGAGAATCTGCTTTCAGAGTTCAACCTCGGGACTGGGCTACGCAGGCCAACAGGCAAGATCTAGGTCAGCCACCCCTTCCTCCGGAGTTTCGTACCACACCCAGAAAGCCTCCCGTTTGTTAGGAAGACGCTCCAGGAGGTGTTCTTACAACAGCAATGCCTCTGGCCACCGCTAACTACCGGAGAGATTTTGCCAGACGACTCTACACAGGAATCCCTTAAGAACAGAAGCACAGTGAGGACAGGGCCCCCGCTCTTGCTCCACACACTGGCTGAGCCACACTCACTCAAAATCGTCCTGAGTTCAAAGCATTTGCCAGTTCCCATCTTGCAAAGGACCAATTATCTTGTAGAGAAATAGCTCTGATCTTATTTTTTTCGCTCTTTTTTCCCCCAAAATTTCCCTTCCCTTTTACAATATTTTTATCTGCCCCCGTGTTGCATCCATTTTGACAAAGTCATTGAAGAGAGAGGCCTTGCCCTTCACACGGCTGGTGCGGCGTCCAGCACTTTGCAGTCAGTGAGCATCCTGACTGATGCCAATGGCGCCTGCTCAGATGGAACAGAGATGGTTTTCAGGGTTAGTTTCCTAAAAGCATTGTTTTGTTAAAAAAAAAAAAACACACAAAAGAAAAAACAACGGATCATTTTTAAGTTTCAAAATAAACATTCTCAGGTCAAGAGAAATAATCATAATTTCCCCGGCTGATTCCCATACAACATTTGTTCATGTGCATTGCTTGTGTATTTTTCTTGTTGTTTATATCTGAATTTCTAGAGATTATTTTTGGGAGGCAATATAAATACGATTGTTATGTCCTCAAATCCTCAAATTCAACACCCATCATTTATTTGGTGATCTTTTGAAAATTTTCTGAGTGTTCATTCACCTTACTAGGCTCAAATGTAATCCTAGAATAGCTTTCAGGTCACAACAGAAATAAGTGTGTTTTCTCCTTTCCTGCTTGGTACCTACGTTTCTCAGAGGCCCTGACTTTCCCCAGTACACATTCTCCCCAGTCCTGCCCCCTGCATCCATGCTGCGCCCCAGTGGACGGTGCTCCTGTTAGATTCTTCTGGCTGCTGTGACAATCCCCCCCAAACCTGGGGGCTTAAAACAACAGAAATTTACTCTTCCAGAGCCTGGGGGTCAGAAGTCCAAAATCAGCATCTCTGAGCTGCAGTCATGATTTCACAAAGCCAGTACTCCTTCCGGAGGCTCTAGGGAGAATCTGCCCCTTGCCTCTCCCATTTCCGGAGGCTGCTGACAAGTCTGTACCTCAGTGTCCACATCAGCTTCTCCTCCGCCTCTCCCAGGTGATAGCATTAAGGACCTCACTGGATAATCAAGGATCTCTCCCCATCTCAAGATGCCTAATCACATTTGCAAGGACCCTTTTTCCAAAGAAGGTACCATTTGCAGGTTCAAGGGATTCGGATTTGATCTCTTCGGGGAACGTTAGCTTATTATAGAGGTGTAAAGAATGAGAGTAGAAACTAAAGAGGCGGTTTACAAAGACCTCCTTGGGACCCTGAAAGCATTGGCTGTATTACTGCCAGATGTGTTTGTAACACAGGAGACAATGCCTGTGATTTTGGCAGCGACCGTTCAGGCATTGGCAGGAGAGATTTCAGATCTGTACATCAAACACGAGAAGCCTCCGAACAGCTATCAGCTGGCATTAACAAGGCTCATAGGGACAGCGGTGGCCATAATGAGGCCACCATTGGCAATGGTGCCTCTTTTGTTGGACGGCACAGTGGCAAAGGCGTAATTGACAGATATTCGTGGCACAGCTTCGAATTCAGGCTTCAGAATGAAGAGCAGACATTAGGACAGTGATTCACAGGAAGCGAGGAAAAATAGGAAATGCAAAACAGAAAACAAGAGAACGAGCTAGCGGAGCACTGAAGAAACCTCTCAAACACCGTAGTCTAAGGAGAAGGCTTCCAAAACCATCGGAAAGGATTTTGAAGGAGCCCCAGAATTCCAGCAGCAGAGATCCCAGAGCTGGAAAAATGCTATTTGATACTATGTTTGCTCCATGGGCCAGTCCAGTTTGGGAAACACAAGTTATGTAACTATCCTTCTGTCCCTTTGTTTCTATATGGTTCATTATCAGCCATGTCACATCGTACTAGGGATTTCTGTGTGGACCATACATGCTCATGATGTCCTTAGCACAAATAATTTAGATTAATTCACTGTGCTGTCATGCTCTAAATCGAGAAAGTTCACCATGGGCAACCCACTGGCTTGGCACCAACACACCCACATGAAAAGAGGTTCGGATATATTTGATTTTCTCAGAAGGGATTTCGAAGAGCCTCTGAGTCGTCATTGTCTCTCTCCACTCAGCTAGAGTTCTCACTGCAGTGTGCGGAGGACCATGTGACTTTCCTCACTTGTAGATGAGGCCCAGTGAGGTCCTGCCTTTTCTTGTCTGTCCTGGGCACTCCGACTCTCTGGACCTTCACAGAATATCCCTTGTGATTTAGTCATTGATTCTATGCTCATGGAGGGCTCACGGATAATGACTTCAGGTTCTGTAATAAACAATGGTCTTCTCCTTACAGTGCAAGTTCTTTCATGAAGTACGATATCCTCTACGCAGTACAAAATCCAACCCAAGCATGAAATCATTACATTTGAACTTTTACCCCCAGGCTTTATCTTTAATAGATGCTCAATACATGTCTTTTTAAACAGGAACAACTGGATATATATGGTGATGTACATTACTGAAGCATAGGCAAGGCTCTGGACCTGGAAAAGCCTAAACCCAATTTTTAGTTCCCCAAAGATGGAAATACTTGACACTTCGGGTAAAACTTTCTAAATGTTTTATCTCGACTCTCATCACAATTAAATCGTATATAATAACACAAAGTTCCCCCCACAAAGTGCTAAACTGCCCCCTGAGATCTCTTTCTCTTAATGGGGAAGGCCCCCTCTCTTTGCTTTCTTTTTTCTCACTGGAGCTATTGCCAAGGAAAACAGATCAAATGTGGCCGGTCAGCAATGAAGGTGGGTCACCAAGAGTAGAATATGAGAACCAAACTGGGAACTCATTTGGAGAGGTATGGCGAGTGGCCAGCTCCCCAAAGAAGAGAAGTAAAAAGACATGGGAGCTATCACGAAAGGCAGAACGAGGGTCAAGGTTAGTAGGAGAGCACAATGCAGTTGGATCTCAGTGGACTGAGATTTGGAGCTAAGGAATTCCAGCAGCATGGTCTTAGGACATGCATGTTCCATCTTAACCGAGAAGGCAGGCCTGCCCTGGTAGGTGTAGCACCCCTGTTCTTGAGCAGAGGAACCCAGCCAGCTTGGGGTACCACCCACCTCCTGCTTACTTATGACTAAATGATCTGAGCACAGGAAAAGTAAGCTTTGCTACCCCCACTTAGCAAAGGGTAACATTTTCCCTAGAAGATGCTGGACCACATAAAATCATGCTTTGTCATTTCACTCGCATCCTACAATAAGCAAAAAAAAAAAAAAAAAAAAAAAAAAAAAAAAAAAAAAAAAAAAAAAGCAAGCAAGCAAGAAAGAAAGAAAGAAAGAAATAAAGAAAGAAAGAAAGAAAAACCCCCCAAAACTGAACAAAACCAAAGGTTTTGCTTTTCTTTTTCCCTCTAAGAGACAAGTAAGAGGCTTTGGGTTCATGTGCTTACATGAGAAGAATCTGGGTTAATGACAAAGCAAAGAGTGGTGTCAGCTCTGCCCCGGCATCAAATGTCCCTCAAAACAAAGCAATAGCCCATTGCAAAGTCTCCAGGAGGCCATGGCTTTATTATATCAAGATAACAGCGCTTGCTGAAGTGTGTCCTGATGTGGTCAGTAGGAAGAGTTCTGTGGCTTCCCCAGCTTGTAAGGGGATGTAGGCTGAATGTTGCTTAAGGAATAAGCTAGTAATGGAGATAACACTACAGGATTAAATGACTCTGTTAACTATTTTTTTGTAGATACATGATACATTAAAAATCCCTCACATGTTTGCATAAGAACTGCATGCAATTAATTTAACTGAAATTATTAGTGTTACCTTAAGGAACACTTCCTTTCAAAAGGCTTGCCTTTGGCCACTGTCTCATAACCGTCATGATATTGACATGTCCAATTAAAATCACAGTTGTTGGCTGTAAAAATAATAGTTCAGTTTGGATCTGAAGCCGATCAGCGGGAGCGTAAATCACATAGCTCTCCACGATGCAGGTATTATGTTTCCTTAGGAAGCCAGGGGGACTGCCAGCACCGCACAACATGAAACGCGCCAGACGAAGGAAGGCAGCCTCCCATCCCTGCAGAGGGCCTGGCAGGGCAGTAAGTGCAGTCTCCGGCAGCACAACGCCATCAGGCAGCAAGCTAGGAACGTCCTCGTAGTCCACCTACGTGGCACACATCTCCCTAATGCATGCAAAACTGGTGTATTTTTAATTCCAATATTCTTTAACCTCTGTAGATATCACTTCACCCAATTTGGAAATCTAGGACATCTTGGAGGAAAAACAACAACAGCAACAACAACAACTAGCAAATTATCAGATGTCGGCTTATGGAATTATACTTATTGCCCCGGTAGAGAGTAATAATCTGAGACTAGACACCATACACTTTTCATGTACTCCATCACGGAGTTAAGACTTGTGTTGCATATTTTATTTCTGTGGGTTTTCTGAAGGCCAAGTGTTACACTACTGAATTTTGTTGACTACTCTGTGCTAACTAGAGTCGATTGCACTTGGCTTGGCATTCAACACTTGCGTCTAAACTGCTCTTCTCTCTCTGTGCTTGCCTCCCACTCCAACTTCAAATGTGCTTGAACTTGTGGGCACACATAATCCTTGTCCCTGTATGGTGCTGGTCCTGTGCTCGTAATGCTTCCATCAGCCTCCGATGTCTTTCTGTATCTCGCTAACAACTCAGTTCGATTGGACGCACATGTATTGATCCCCAGACCCATTATGGCATGTGACTCATAGACAGTGCACATTTGTGTTTGTAAATAAATGATGAAATGGCCATGTACAAATGTTTTCTTAAGTGCTGTAGGGCATAGAACTATACAAAGGATATGATCTTTAACCTTAAGGAAATCACAAGCTAGATAGTAAAATAATACCACTAACAACTATTAAAAATGCATGAAATAAGTTCCATAATCATGAAGATGACACACAAGGCTAGTCTGAAAAAAAATGTTGCTGGCAGTTCAGGGAAGGCTTTCTAAGACCCTGGCATTTTACTTTGGGGCACTGATATTTAAATACAGGGAAAGGCATAGCTGGCTTCAGCAAAGATCGGAGTGGCATTTTATGGTCTGAAAGTGTGAGGCAGTTATGGAGAACATTCAAGAGCTCGTTGATTGCAAGTCCGTCCTCAAAGCTCATGGCAAATCTCATTTCACCCTAGAGCTTTTCTTAAGTCCACATGCACTGCCCGTACCCTCCCTGTACTCCCCATGCTTGTGTGTTTATTTGGAGGTTAGATGTGTCCATCAGGTCAGGCAAACTGTGGTGCAGGAACCTATCCACCTGAAGTCCCAGTGGCTTCAGCCGGCGAAGGTCACTGCCTACTAAGGCTCCAGCACCAATCTTAGGAGATCAGCTGGACAGAATCTTCAGTGACTCTGAGGGCCTTCATGGAGGCCTGGTGGACCCTCTACATTGTCCACATACAGAGAGGGAGAATGCAGGGGACAGGCCTTACAGAGATGCCCACNAGAGATGCCCATGACCTCCACCACATTCTATGGCTGTGACTACCAGAGCCCCCACAGATGGACGGGCCTGGAAAAGGCTGTGTTCCTGTGTACAAAGGAAGAATCTGGAAAAAGTCTGTTGATACACAATACTGTGCGTGCCACAGTGAATACATACCTAATTCACTCGGCACTGGTGACATACCTATGTGTCTCTGCCACCAGAGCAGCTCAAGTCAAAATATCAACTGTCCTTCACAATGTGAGCATCTGAAACTATCACGAACAGTAGATCAATATTTCTCATTCTACTTAATAATCCTGTCTGTTTGATCATTCTTATCCATGAGGAATTCTGTAACTTTAAAAAATATTAATACGGTTATATTGACAAAAATTCCTATTTAAAGTTATACAAGATGATCATAAAGAAAGTCTTGAAACAAAAATAAATTAACTTGCCAAATGGTCACTGATGTCATATTACATTACATGGTACATTCAATGTTACCTCCTTGGAAAATGCAGTTTGATTTTGGATGCAAAATTTTAATGAACATGGTACATTAATATAGCATTTCTATCTATATATAAAAATGTATCTGATGTGTTACTTCAGTAAATTTTTTTCTGGTTCTCAGTGAATTAGCTTGTGCTTCTGGCATATTCCACTAGAAGTAAGCAAAGAGACTTTGTAAAAATCCATCTATAAATCAATATTTAAAAAAATTAAAAATTCACATGTTTTAAGACTCAATGACCATGCTGTATATATTTTTATTACTGCCACAAAATATTTTGAGGTTATTTTAAGGTTTTAAGTTTAAGGTTATTATCAATTATTAAGATTAAATTTCTAACATCTAACTGTTCCAATCAGTTTTCAGAAGCCCTGGAGGGGATGAACAAAGATCTAGAGGCACACAAGCATGAGCGGACTAACAGACCCATCTCATACTCATAACCATCATACTGCTCTTCTCAACATGACTCGGTCTGAGAACACGTGAGACACAGGCACCATTCTGATTTCCCCTCCTCAATTCTTTCACGATTGTCCTTCTCTCTGTCTACAGAAGAATGGAATACTCNAGAATGGCATACTTTCACCTTTATTGGGTATTTATGCTGTTTTGTGCTCCCCTATCAGCAGGAGAAGAGGATGACTAAGCTACCCCACCGATCCAGGAGGGAGACAAAACAAGTTGAGCATACCCTCCCCCACCCCAGATGTCCTAGCCTTTGATGGAGGAAGGAAATTATCTATAAAACACTGGAGACTTAGGACCCGGGTCCAATACATACCAACATAGAATGCCCATTAGTAACTTACTCAAGGCTCTACCTTTGTCTAACAGTAGTATGCGTCGGCCCCAAGCGAATGGCAATTAGAAATACCTTTCCTATTAAATGTTCATCATATGAAAAGTATTGGGAAAAAATAAGAGTCCAAGCCATTTTTAACTGTCAGATACCTATAAACATAATGAAATATAGACCACCAGAGGAATAAAAACACGTGGGCCTTGGGATTATTAAAAATGGACAAACCATTTTGCTAAGGTCAGTTTAATTGTCTGACCCTCTTTGATGTCTCACCACTGAGAGAAGACACTACAGTGAATGAGGTGCACATAGTCCTACTCTGGGGGCAGAAAAATGGTCAAGAATCACTATAAAAAATCACAGGTTAGGCAAAGTTCACAAGCAAGTTTTTAGTGGACAGCCCATAGTAGCTGGGAGCATTTGAGTAGTTGTGCAATATGCCCACTGAGGCAACTCGTCCACCCTTCGCCACCCCTGGCAGTTTCAGATAACCTAAGACACTGTCCCAGAGTGCATCTGTACTATATTAAATCGGGGTCTGAAAGCGAGAAGCCATGGGCCAAACCTGCTCACAGCCTGTGTCTGTAAATGTTTCACTGGAACAGAGCCACACCTGATGATTCCGTGTTATTTGTGGATTCTTTTGCAGATCAGCAAAGCTGAATAGCAGCAACAGACACAGGAAGGCCCACAAAACCTAAAATATTTGCTATTTGACCCTTTTCATAACACCATCGCCAATCACTATTAAACTATAATCACTGCACTCTGATATACATGCTTAAAGGTTTTGCAAAAACTTAAACTTTGGTCAATTTCCTCCTATGTTTAATTAAGTATATTTAGGAAACCAGTGACTCCCCCCTCCGTAACTTCCAGTCTCAAAGCAGATGAACAAGCAAAACTTAAACCCCACATCAAAGCAGCTTATGGAATATCAGCTGGATGTTTCCTAGCACCGTCTCTAAAATCATGTCTGCTCTGACATGCTCGCAACGAACTGTGTCACATACAGATCCTACAACATTCTCTCGAAACAGGACGCAGAGAAAATCATGGATGTGCCATGAATCACTCTTAAATCCCATNTCTTAAATCCCATCAACAGATAGGTAGCAAATGATATGTGCTAGACCCACGAAATCCATGTTGAAATAAAAGTAATTTTTTTTTTCTGTTCTCATGAAGAATAAGCATTGCAACTTACCCAGTAAATCTGAAGCTACAACCGTCCTCAATGATGCCATGAAGTCCGTGGCGCTTTCAGAATGACGGTGACAGGCAGCCTTGACATAGGGGATGAAATCTGATGAGAAGGAGGGACGTAGTGCGAAATCAGAGCTCAAGCCTGAAGCCAGCAAGAAGCAGGGGAGGGAAGTGTGCATGGGAGCACAAAAAAGAGGAGAGATCAGTAGCCCACAGAATAAAGAAGGTAGCAAGGGCAGGCACCAAACTGAAAGGCTCAAGGCCTTGTCTGTATTTCTGAGGAAAGTCTCCAGCACGGTCTCGTGAAAATTAATGAGCTCAATCTTCAATACCTCTCTCTCGACAGGCAATGGACACTACAGAACACTCAGGAAACGAAATGGGTTGTCGGCAGCATTATTTCAATTAAAAAAAATTACTCTGAAGTCAAATACTTTAAAAAGAAACCAAATTAAAATATGAAATGCAATATAAACCTCTAAAACATACTTTTTTTGAAATGTTCCATATTAACAATATTCTAGGAGCCACAGGTGGCATGATTGAAGATAAAGAACACACACTTTGAGTCTGATAGACTATGGTTTAAAAGGCAAAGTGGTCTCCATATACATGTGTCTAGGTTCCAGGAGCTCAAGGACCATGTCTGAATCTCGGACATGGCCCAATGCTCAGCAAAGGGCTAGCCACATGGTAAGTCCTTGGGAAAAATTTTCAACGGTTCAGTGGACAAGCTCTTTACACCATTTCTTAATTGGCAGTAAATTCCAGAGCCAGTATTCAAACCCAGCGAAACAGCGACCCTACGTCTTTCTCTGTGATGGAAAATAGAACTGAATCATGCCTGGCTGGCTCAGTTCATGGGCTGTATTAGGACCAAAGAAGATGTTATTACATGAGAATGCATTTNTGTCTGTAAATGTTTCACTGGAACAGAGCCACACCTGATGATTCCGTGTTATTTGTGGATTCTTTTGCAGATCAGCAAAGTTGAATAGCAGCAACAGACACAGGAAGGCCCACAAAACCTAAAATATTTGCTATTTGACCCTTTTCATAACACCATCGCCAATCACTATTATACTATAATCACTGCACTCTGATATACATGCTTAAAGGTTTTGCAAAAACTTAAACTTTGGTCAATTTCCTCCTATGTTTAATTAAGTATATTTAGGAAACCAGTGACTCCCCCCTCCGTACACTTCCAGTCTCAAAGCAGATGAACAAGCAAAACTTAAACCCCACATCAAAGCAGCTTATGGAATATCAGCTGGATGTTTCCTAGCACCGTCTCTAAAATCATGTGTGCTCTGACATGCTNCCCCCTCCGTAACTTCCAGTCTCAAAGCAGATGAACAAGCAAAACTTAAACCCCACATCAAAGCAGCTTATGGAATATCAGCTGGATGTTTCCTAGCACCGTCTCTAAAATCATGTCTGCTCTGACATGCTCGCAACGAACTGTGTCACATACAGATCCTACAACATTCTCTCGAAACAGGACGCAGAGAAAATCATGGATGTGCCGTGAATCACTCTTAAATCCCATCAACAGATAGGTAGCAAATGATATGTGCTAGACCCACGAAATCCATGTTGAAATAAAAGTAATTTTTTTTTTCTGTTCTCATGAAGAATAAGCATTGCAACTTACCCAGTAAATCTGAAGTTACAACCATCCTCAATGATGCCATGAAGTCCGTGGGGCTTTCAGAATGACGGTGACAGGCAGCCTTGACATAGGGGATGAAATCTGATGAGAAGGAGGGACGTAGGTTNTCTGTTCTCATGAAGAATAAGCATTGCAACTTACCCAGTAAATCTGAAGCTACAACCGTCCTCAATGATGCCATGAAGTCCGTGGCGCTTTTCAGAATGACGGTGACAGGCAGCCTTGACATAGGGGATGAAATCTGATGAGAAGGAGGGACGTAGGTTGCGAAATCAGAGCTCAAGCCTGAAGCCAGCAAGAAGCAGGGGAGGGAAGTATGCATGGGAGCACAAAAAAAAGGAGAGATCAGTAGCCCACAGAATAAAGAAGGTAGCAAGGGCAGGCACCAAACTGAAAGGCTCAAGGCCTTGTCTGTATTTCTGAGGAAAGTCTCCAGCACGGTCTCTTGAAAATTAATGAGCTCAATCTTCAATACCTCTCTCTCGACAGGCAATGGACACTACAGAACACTCAGGAAACGAAATGGGTTGTCGGCAGCATTATTTCAATTAAAAAAAATTACTCTGAAGTCAAATACTTTAAAAAGAAACCAAATTAAAATATGAAATGCAATATAAACCTCTAAAACATACTTTTTTTGAAATGTTCCATATTAACAATATTCTAGGAGCCACAGGTGGCATGATTGAAGATAAAGAACACACACTTTGAGTCTGATAGACTATGGTTTAAAAGGCAAAGTGGTCTCCATATACATGTGTCTAGGTTCCAGGAGCTCAAGGACCATGTCTGAATCTCGGACATGGCCCAATGCTCAGCAAAGGGCTAGCCACATGGTAAGTCCTTGGGAAAAATTTTCAACGGTTCAGTGGACAAGCTCTTTACACCATTTCTTAATTGGCAGTAAATTCCAGAGCCAGTATTCAAACCCAGCGAAACAGTGACCCTACGTCTTTCTCTGTGATGGAAAATAGAACTGAATCATGCCTGGCTGGCTCAGTTCATGGGCTGTATTAGGACCAAAGAAGATGTTATTACATGAGAATGCATTTTGTAAAGTATGAGCTGCTGCAAACACGTGTAACAGAGAGATGGAGACGTAATAACTTTGTATCACTCCTTTCAAGTTAGACTAAATATTCCGTAGCAACAGTGAACTAAACAGGAGAGCCACCTTAAGACAGATCTTTTCCCCCTTTTTATCTAGGGAGGTTCTGAAACCTCTAGCATATTATTTCTTAAGAGTTCACCATTGTGTATTATAGGTTCATGGCTACTGACTTTTTAATTTTAATTTAAACGCAGGAGAGCATTATATTTTATTCAACCAGATCCCAACAAACTCTTCAAAACTTACCCCCCCACCACCTATTCCAGCATTCCACAAAAAAGAAGGGCCATTGCATTTTGGGAATGTGAAAATCTCTTTTTTTGTCTCTGCCACATGATAAAAACATTCACCAACTTCCTGGAGTCCGTCATGATCAATAAACTTTTCAGATGTCTGAGAGCACCACAAATATTGGAAGGGATTTTTATGTTGTCCTCCCGATTCCACTAAGAGTTTCTCTGTGTGAGGCTCTAGTCAATATACAGAGACTAATTCTGATGCTTCGGAAGAAGTGTCTGATCGACTGTGGAGGAAATGTCTCAACTTCCTCATTTAAAGCCACATAATACTTCTGTTTCTTATCCTTTCCAGTTCTAGAATTCTAAATTAGCCAATGATGCAGAATTTGAATATTAAGGACCTAAAAGTACTCCTAAGTAGCCAGAAACACACACACACACACACACACACGCACACACACGTGCACGATAAATTATAGATGCAACTTTTCATTTTAGAGTTGTTTTCAGATCCAATGACGCGATTTTTTGCACCTGTTGGTTTGGGGGTTACAGTTTCACCTAGCCATTGTCACTGTCACATGGTAGAGGCTACCTCTCATGTGCACTGCCTGATCCACACCCTCATCTCAGACTTCCATATCCACACAACGGGGCATCATGTTAAAATACAGCTACGAGTTTGATGGGTCTGGAGTAGGACCCAAGAGTCTGCATTTCTAACAAGTCTCAGGTGACACTGATGCTGTGGGTCCACAGATCACAAGTCTAGAGGCAAAGACCCACATCGGTTCCCTCATCAGACCCACATCCGTTCATTTTCAACTCTTAGACCTGAGCTGAGTTCTCCTTGGGAGCTTTGGTTTGGCCCCTTCTCAGCTCTGAATCCCATTCTATCTGCTACATCACATGAAGGAGTTTAACGTTAATGCTGTTGTCCAAATTTGCCTAGAGTACATTTGAGCAGTTTATTGTTTTTTTTGTTTTTTTGTTTTTTTTTTAAGAGTTTATTTATTTATTTGACAGAGAGAAAGACAGCCAGTGAGAGAGGGAACACAAGCAGGGGGTGTGGGAGAGGAAGAGGCAGGCTCCCAGCGGAGGAGCCCTACACGGGGCTCGATCCCAGGACCCTGGGATCACGCCCTGAGCCAAAGGCAGACGCTCAACCACTGAGCCACCCAGGCGCACCAAAGGGTTTATTGTTTTTAACTGTTTTTCTACATTTTTATTATGTTCCACTTTACTAATTTGTATCACAAATAATACTTTCAAAACACAATCATAAAATAACTAGCTAACGAAAAGAAATCTTATTAAAATAGTCCAGCTTTCTCTTCCTACCAAAGTACATCACTTTTGGAGTTGTTGTTTTGACAAGAAAAAAAAAATTAGAAGTTGAACCTAGCTATCTCAACTAAGTGAATTAATTTACTGGAAACATGTCGGGAAAAGAAAGAATTGGTGTGATTTGGGACTAGACGGCAGTTAACGCAGGTGAGGTCTTGGGATGGCCCATGGGTGGCTGCTTCTCTCTCTGCAGGGTCTCTCCGAGCTCAAGGGTATTTCTCAATCTTTGTGGTACCACCTCGAGACACAGAGTCCTAGTACTAAGCTTCAGATCGGCAGGGTTTAAGTCAAGACCTATCTCCTCTCCCCAGCCAAGATCAGAGGAAATGTGGCCCCAGCGTGGGCAGCAGACCCAGGAAGCTGATTTCCTGTTGAGACCATACAAAACAGGGGACACCCCCCCAAAAAATGGGGGAGGGGCTGTCAAAAGAAGGGAGTGAATGTGGATACTCACCAATGGGAAAAAGTAACAAATGTGGCCCTACACAGGTACTCAGATGCACAATGTCATACAATTGTCATTAAATATCTCAGAAAACATACAATGTTAAAAAAAAAAAAAGAAAGTCAATTGTAAACACTGCTTAAATACTACAGGAGGCAGGTTTTCATGGTTAAAGAAAACTACCTAATGTAAGACCTCTAATTCATTGTTTTTATTCTGTTACAATTACAAAACACACAAATGCTCCATTTTCTTCTGATACTTTTTCTCCTTCACAATTATCCTGTTGGGTGAGATGTGGCTGCTGAGTGCATCTGTCTCCTTTTATAGCAAGTTCTACTCATTTCAAACCTGTTAAATGAGCATTGTTTTTTTTCCCCTCTTTCTAGTGAATATTAAAGAAAAGAACAAGGGAAAGATGGTTAATTCAGAAAATCCTATTATCTCCATGACACGGAGATTCCATTTATACATGAACAGCAAACAGTGGCATCCTTTCTGTTTAGAAGAAATAAAAATTGAATATATGTATTTGTATTGTCGGTAGTTTCCTCCTTAAACAGAAACACTTCGGTTGTCTTTACCATGTCTAGTTATTTAAATTATTTTTTAATGTGGGAAAGGCCTTGGAATTAATCAGCCCCATCTGCATACACAAAAGACATGACATAGGGAACAAAAACGTCTGAGGACAAAACTAGGCTTCCTTTCACAGGCAATGGGGGAAATTAGTGTCATCACTAGGTTGAAGACATAAAGAGATTCAAAATTAAAAATCCTTTGAACGCTTCCAACAAGATTCCTATAATCAGCTGAAAGATAAGTAATGATCAAAGCCCTTTAAAACAGTATTGTTCACTCCATTAGAACTGTTTAAATGTACCCTACTATTCACCAGAAATTATACAAGATTACTGCAGAAGCTATGCTATTGTTTCAGCAAGGCACCCAGATGTTTTAAGGATGGCTTCCCCCACCAACATAAGGTTAAAAGCCAAGATACAAAAACAGCTGCAGTTATAAACCTTAATTACCAGGAACATCCCCCCACATAGGTGCTCAATTGCTCTGACAAATTGATTTATCCCGAAGAGAGGGGGCTGGGTGGTGTTTGGGGACCAGGGAGGCTGGTGGGAGAATGGCAACTTCTTCCTACATGGAACCAAATTTTGGCCACTTCTTCAAACAAACCCTTCCAAAGCGTTCAGTAGCTTTGTATCTGGGATATGTTAACCTCCTAAAGATTACTTTTTCATTTAGTCCATGTTATCCCAGCTCCAGGATGATGGGTGAAAAGAGATAAGCACGTTTCTACACACCTCATTACCACTGTTATTTTATGCACTCGCCCGGGGATATTACACACAGCAGTGCCACGTTGGGACCTGAGAACATTCCTAAGCAGGAGTCCAGAATAATGAACCTTTGACAGATTTACTAACTCTTTACTCTTACTCCCTGATGCACTGAGAGCTTTTAATAACAATATTGTTATTGCTTTTATTGATAGCAATTTGGAAGGGATGTCTTCTGTCTCCATCCTTAACCGTTTTGAAGGTTTCCCATGACATGGTTTATTATCACTAGCTGAACATGGTGAACGGATCATCAAGGTTTCAGAAACTAATTTCTACCAGCCATTTTGGAAAAACATACAGGAACTTCAATTCATGTTCTAGGCAATATCAGCTTAAACACTGCCGACTCCACTGAGTCCAGGAATGCACAGAGAGAGGCAGATGTTACGAGCTACGTACGAATGACCGCGGAATGTGTGTGAACCAAATTAAAGGGTTAAAGTACAGTGCTTTCACTGTTGAACTGCAAACGTCTAGTCCAGTTTTGAATAGTTTAGCTCTAGATTTTTTTCACCCTCCTACTTTATTATCAACCCCAAATAGCACATCATAGGTGAAGCAAGGTTGAAATGAACATCACTGCTATCCTTAGAAAATACTGAAATTCGAAATACAAGTAATATTAGGGAAAATGGCAACGTGCAACGTCAGTGGATTTGCCTTGGAGTCACAGAAATGGCTTTCTGAGATTCTCAGATACATATATTTAACAATCACACAACAAAACAGAAACATACCGCATCCAGACATGACTTGTGGTCTTCGTTCCTCCACACCCCCACACATGAACGCCAGGCCAATCAAGGGATGGCAGTGTCGATGCTTTGTATTTCGAGACAGTGATTCCTGAACACGAGTTGCATCAAAATCATCTTCAGGAGTTGTTAACCCTAATAACCACTGTAATCACAATCATAACTTGCATTTACTGAGCACCTGGTAAGTACTCCGCTAACCACTTCTTAAGTATACCCTCTTCTAAGGACACAAACGTTTTAGCAAATCAGAAGCACTAGAGGTGAGGCCCTGGCACCGCCCAGATGATTTCAATTTATACTGGGCTTGGAAAACAACTGTGGAAAAGGGACACTACTCTCCAGCTAAACTCCCGGACCCTTGGGATGAGAGTACTCATTGGTGAGCAGAGAGTTTAAGATGCCTCAAGAAAACCTGAGCCATCCCTCCTAAAACCCACAGGAACTTTTAAGTAAGTCAGAGAAGAGATTCCAAATTTTTTTTGGAAGGCCTTAATTTTTTTTTTCGTGCTATGACTCTGGACTCCCACACTTCTCTGCCATTATGCTGTATTCCCAAGTTCCTTGGTAATTAGCTACACTGGCCCAAGTTGACGTCCAGTACCATGTTGATCCCAAACAGACCTTGTGGTTAGCGTGCCTTGTTACATTCGGAGATTCCAGAGTGTTTACTGTTACTTGTGGAGTTCTTCGCACTAAGTAAGGCGTAAGTTTTGGATGAAGATCTGAAGACTCTAAGTTCTTGGCAAAACACTTCTTAAAATTATTTGAAGGAACCGTGATCTTATAGGCCTTCACATATGCTGGTCCTTCCACCTGGAATGGTTTTTCATTAGTTGAACCCGTGAGCTGCTGAAATCGAAATCACTCTTTCTGGGTCTTGAATCCTCTTATTATGTTTTATAAATGAAATATTAACTACCCAGAGGAGCCAGATTAGAGCATGACTTCCTCAAGGGCAGGTCATGATTTTATGCGTTTTTGTATCATTTAAATACAGCATCTGGAGTTTCATTATTGTTGAAGAAACTAATACATAATTAAAAAAAAGAAATAGTTAATGAGTTAGCTCTGGTGGTGGGTTCCACCTACACTTAGACCGTGATAAGCTAAGATGGGTTCTCCGTGAACACCTTCACAACTAGACTTGAACCCACGGAATGAACAGGTTTGCTCAGTGCCATTGCTCTTTCTATGAGAATCGCAGGTAATTTCTAGTCTTTTATTTCACTGAAATATATCAACAACTTTGAACAACAATTAAATGATTGACTTTGATGCGTACCTTAAGTAACGTGAAGACAGCTAATCAAAGACCTTTTACATACCATACCAAATAATCTGGAGAAACCACTATGGTGAAAGCTGAAATTCTTTGAAGTAGAAAGCCCCTACCTGAAATGGATGTGAAATGTAAAGGGTTAACCAGGACTGACTTTAAAACCACTTTTCCATGGGTAACATTGCCAAAAGCGAAAGGAACTGCTATTTTGCATGGAGTAAGTAATACATTTCATTGAAAGTGAGTTAAAACATTTTCGATATTTACTCTACATGACAAGCTATAGGCAAAGTGGAGGGAGCTGGCTTTTATTATATGCTTTTCACATTAGGCCCTAAAATTTTGATTCTGAATCTTTAAATATACACTTAAGATAACTTCATGATAGAAGAGAAAGGCATACTAAAATCTGTTTAAAGCACGCCCTATCGAAATGATTGCTGCTGGCCGGGCATTTTCTCCATTATTCCATTTTAACTTAACCATGTCAGACTCGTGCCTCCTAGCCATATTGGCAGGGGTAGCTTAATGAGATGAAAAGAAAAAGAAAAAAAGAAAATGAAAAAGAAAGAAAGAAAGAAAGAGAAAGAGCTAATGAGCTAGATGGCTTTGGTAGCCCTGACCTGAAAATGCTTTTTTTCTGTATAGATTTGTTTTAATGAATACCACGTCAACCTGCCCTTATTCACCTTTCTGTGAATCTTGTGTTTGAAGATATCAGATATTGGCAGTGCAATTTGCCTGCCCGATTTTGAAAGGCAAACTCTCCTGTTCGTGACATCATTCAAACTGCCACACAAGCATTGTGTTCAGAGTTACAGATGATATAACTTGATTTTTTCCCTCCATAATGCATTTTGGAAAGAAAGAAAAAAAAAAAACAAAAAAGGAAGAGCATAATGAGAGATTCATCCCAGGGTGAGGTCACCAGTTGATGACTCGGACCCTAGTCCAACCACACCATGGTATGGTGAACTCCAACCCTTACCTTAGGCCTGGGTGCAATTTTTTTTTTCTCAATTTCCTAAGAAACAAGAAACATCTGTCCTTTTGAGTCTCTTCCCAGCACCAATCCCATGGACAGATGTTTTCCAAACACATTGTCTGTGAACATTTAAAGGAATACTGTATTTGCATAAACTCTGGGAATTCCAAGCTTCGTGCTTTCCGTACTGTTTTAGTTTTTTTAAATCAATATTTTTTTGTTCTGTACCCATCATTTTGTTTTACTCCTCATAAAGCAGACATTGTGTGCACACATCTGTTAAATCTGGGCTGTATTTATTACAGTTCTGTTCTTCCAGAAACAGGAAGGATTAATTACCACAGACCGGCTCTAGAAGCACCCCCGTGTTTCTTAACACACCAAATTAATTCAGAGTTGACAAAACTCTTTCAGACACAGCCTGCTTCCTGCTGATGACGTTCTATTAGCATATTCTTCCCAGAAAAAAAAATGCCTCATAGACCCTTTTTACCTCTCCTCGGAGTTCAATTTGTACAGCACTGAGTGACAGGCAGCAAAATGGCTTGAATATATCTAAGGCAAGTTGCCAAAATTCTCCTGATAGCAGCACTTTGGAGCCTTTGTTCTGAGCACATTAAAGTCACAGAAGGTCCATGTACTGGAGACAGTGTGGGGCAGGCAGGATGTTCTCAGTAAGACAAAACAGCAGGTGATAAATGACATTAAATAACAGTGAGAATTTACCACAGACTAAATTAACTACTGGAGTGAAATGTTCTCAGCTCTAAGGCTATATTAACAGCGAATTTATAATTAGGCGATTATCATTCTTTTTAGTGTTTGAGGAAGTCTATATGTAAAAATGATGAAGACAGCTCTATTTGACTCTGGAGACAGACCGCTGGAAGTGGTTCTAAAAACGCAAGAGAATAATTCTTCTTTCAGGCCTTATAAAGTCATTTGTAAAAGTAAGTGCTTGCAAGTGAATTAGATTGCTGGATATCTACACACACACACACACACACACACACATGCACATACACTTAAAAACTGCAGCGTCAGGGGTCGTCTGGATGGCATAGCGGTTAAGTCTGCCTTCAGCTCAGGGCGTGATCCCGGCGTTATGGGATCGAGCCCCACATCAGGCTCCTCCGCTATGAGTCTGCTTCCTTCCTCTCCCACTCCCCCTGCTTGTGTTCCCTCTCTCACTGGCTGTCTCTCTCTCTGTCAAATAAATAAATAAAAATCTTAAAAAAAAAACAAAAAACAAAACTGCAGCGTCAGAGAACAGACTGCCAGGAAATCAAACTCTCCAAACTACAGTCTTGTTGGTGATCTCAAAATCAATGTGAGGTTGATTACGGGCATGAAAAATTTAAGGGGCACAATAATTTTGTTTTTCTCTTTCCATCAAAGATAGTGTCCTTAAAAATATCCTACTCCTTTTCTAAACCTTAAGGAATTCCTTTATGACCCTTGTCATATTTGTGGCCTCATAAGAACCTTTCACCTTGGATTTTACCCTAAACCTCTGAGAATCTGAAGGTTTGCAATACAATCTTTCCCCCCCCCCAAAAAAAAGGAATCAGGTTAGGAGAATAAACTGCTAAATTTGTCATTGACTGGGTTCTCCTAAAATCACCCCATGGCAATAGCTTTGTCAGATACCCTTAAAGAAAATAATAAAAACAGAAAACTACAATAATCTTCAAACTTCCTAAAACCGTTTTTCTTTACACAGTATTTTTCTCTCCCAGACCTATGCTTATGTCCGAGGAACAGTGTTCATAGCTTCCTGCCTAGCCATAAGAATCCCTTCCTAAAAAAAGGAACGAGTTCCAAATGGTGCCAGGAGCACATATGGGTCTTTGGTAGAATTCTCACCATGTAACATCTTGCGCACTTTCCATGAGGATTTCTCTTAAAGCTAGAACACTTCATTTTTGGCAACCGAGCCCCGTATGTCTAGACACATTATAGTGCTTGGTTACAATTGTATTTCCATAATAAACTAGTATTCATTCATTCATAACTTTCTCAAAAAATTCTCCTTTTGGGCTTTAAACACTCCAGGCTTAGCCTCAGCCAAAAGGTGAATATTTGGAAAGTTTCTGCTAAATCCATTTTATCAGATATTGACTTATATGACTCAAAAAATCATTTTCCATATGTCCACAAGAATTATTACCCAAGAAAGTAACCCATGAGGAGTTGACTTCTTGAATTTAAGTCTTGAACGTGATTCACCCTTTGAGAAAAACTCAAAAGCTGGAATGAAAGATTCCAATTTCAAACCAAAATTGTCCTGTATGTATGTTTATTCCATTCAAGCAAAAACTCTCGCAAACACAACTCCACTTTTTCAGTTCTTGCGGACATGTCCCTATATGTGCATCCCTTTCCCCCAGTGTCCTGAAAGCATTATTGGTGAACTCCCAACCAAACTATGGGACGTTCACAGCTAGTTGCACATCTTCTTCTATAGGGGGCGCTACAGTGTTCTCTAGCGTGGATGTACTCTCTAGCATCGTCTTCAGGTCCCCAGACAGCATTGGCCGTGTGCACTGCTTTGCTTCCAATATCTCTCCGTCACGTAGAAGGGGGTGAGCTGTTTGTGCAGGTAACTGTTATGTGGATGATTTTTTAATCTATACTAACTTGAGTTTCTCATTTCTCCTTTTTGACATAATCTATAACAGTTTTTTTAATTGAGATCAAATGACCTATAACATTGTAGAAAGATTATAAACACACCACATGTATGAAAGAACTAAACATAGAATTTGAGCTTATTTGCTCACTCTGACCCATTTCTTCTCTTTCAATTCCATCTGCCTCTTTGGGCACCCAGTGTACTGATATTCTCGAGGGACTGCCTTTCATAATGGATTCATTAATAAGCACTGGCTCAATGGCTTAATGAATCAGCCCTTCCAAAATTGTTTTTATTTAAAATAATACTCACAAAAGCAAGGTAAACAATCAAACTGACAGTAGAATTTGAGGCAATTGGCTCCTGGAAAATGGTGATATTTTGTTCAAAGCTATTTCACAGCAAACCCCTACATATTACTCATTGGTACCTCTCTGTGCCTCAGTTGCCTCTTCATGGAATAGGAAAAATAACGGGGTCTGCCTATTTGGCTAATTGTGAAACTTAAACAAGACTGTGCATACATATCACTTCAAAGAGTTCTGAATAAAAATGTCCTCCGAAAATATGAGTTACCATCGATGATATTGTCATTATTCTCATTTCCAAAGATGATTAAAAGAGCTCTGAAAATGTCCATTCTGAACCTAATTCTAGGACTGACAATCATAGAATTCCCCCCCCCCACTTTTAAACGAATGATGATTCTGAAATTTAGATAAATATCCATTCTTAGGATCTGGGTAAAATGTTTTAGTACAAGCACACACACCTAGTATCCCTTTTCAAACTTAGCGAAAGAGACATTAACCACCAACACACGTAAACTACTACAAAAAGCTGCATATCATAGGTGAATGGCAATCCTCGAGTGATCTCGCCGTGGTTGCCTGATAAGATCCAAACCAGCGTGTTCTGGGAGGGTGTGTAGGAGAGCGGGGCTGGTATCGATAACCCACCCAATAGCTTATACCATCTACTCTGGCAAAGAATTTTCACTGTCTTCAATGCTATACAGTTGTATGTTCCTGAATCAAGGATCATGAGATAGCCATTTACAAGATTAGTCAAAGTATGCTTTCAGTATTTAAATGACCAGACAATTTCTGCATTGTTTTATCTATAAAGAGAAGCTAATGGCAACACAACCCTAGATGCCTTTTAGCAACTTTACGTCTGTTGTCAAACTGAAAAGAACCACACAAAAGTTAAGAAAAATGTAATTTGGTGATGTCGTGGGAACTTAGTTGATTTTTATTATTTTTTATGTGCATCACAATATGGCAAAGGCACTATGTAGATTTTTTTTTTTTTTGGTGTTCCTAGACTAGAAACAGAAAAGAAATACCTTCTAAGACTCTTTCATAGTAAGTTCCAAATAAGCTATTTTTATAATGACTCATAGGATCATGAACCAAGATAGACAGGTACAACTTCACTGAAATAGAGTAATTAAAAAACGTACCCATATCATACAGTGCAAGGCAGCAAAGTGTCAAAAAAACAGACAAATATTTCAGGCCTTCCTTCTGCAATCAATCTTCCTTCTAACCCCTGGCCAGTATGCATGTTTTCTTTTCTTTACTTTTATTATTAGAAGCAATTTCTATTCCTATGCTTAAGCCAAAAATATAATTGAGTAAAAATTACACATAAAACACATATTCTTGTTCTTTCTTATTAGGTCAGTTAAAACTCCATATTTCAGTAACATTTACATAACACCTCTTAGTTTATGAAGCATTCCCCTGCTCAAGAAATCCCTTCGTCATCACCAGAGCCCTGTAATGGATTCATCAATACTTCATGCTACAACTGAGGTTAAGTGGCTAACCCAAACTCCTGCTTCTCTAAATTACCAGAGACAAGAGGAAGACCCAGATCTTCAGGTCACAAATTCCACCATATCACACTCCTCTGTGGACCATTAGTTTAAGCTACAAGTGACAGTACCATTGAAAGGACTCTTAAAAAGCAAACTATAGAAATCTCCCAGTGTGGCAGGCAGTGCGGGGCTGTTTATGTGCATTACATTAAGTAATATTCAAAACAGCAATGTGAGCTATGAGCTTTATTTGCGACCTCCTACACATAAGAAATGTCTCAAAATTACAAAACTATAAATGCCACAGTGGGAATAAAACCCCTATCTCTCTGACCCCAGATTCTGCTCACTTAGCCGCAATCTTGGAGAATTATGTGAAATTGTTTTAAATGTGTTTTTTATGGGCCTTCATGGAAAATATGTTACTAAATTCTTGAAGTGAAGGTGATATGAGAATACTGTACTTCGTTGACTGCTAAGCCCATTGGTGTTGTTAGGCACTATGCGGTTTATCTTCTGGGTTCATAGCCTCAAGGATCCTCGTGAAATGGGAAGTCCGATATGGGGTTAAGGCATCCAAAGAGGGAACGGAATGACCAGTCAGATTTCTCCCACTATATAAAAATTAGCTGGTAGTAAGTGTGAGGCTCTGCAGACAGAATCTGCAAGGAGGCCAGCACAGCAAAGTGACTGGAGATGATGCCACGTAAGTCGTGGAGTCTCTGTAGCAAGGACATCATTCTGTGGGGATCTATTTGGGAGTAAGTGGCTGTGGTAAGGAAGGACCCAAACACAGGCCAGGCTGTGGAGAACAATTCTATGTGTGGGGATCCTATTAAGTGGGATGGAGAAGAAAGTATGAGTAATGAAAGAATGAGAGTTTGAGAAATGAGACATCTCAGCCAGAAATTAGGCAAGGTCATGGATATACTTGGAGTCAAGTAATGTTAAGTAGTGAGGAATAAAACGGAGGCTTTTATGATCATTTATCCCTCTGGATTGGATCATGTATAAGAGTAGGATTAGCTCAAAGTCAGAAAGGCTCGAAGCCAGAAAGCCAGAGCACGACGAGAAAGACATTTCATTAATCTAAATATATTAGTTAGCCAGGGTCTAGACAAGGACTTTATGGATAAGAAAGTAAAGAAAGAGGTAATTTAACACAACAGAAACTGTAATGGCCATAACAGATTTAAGATAAGAAGCATCAAATTTAAACCCATTTGCATTTGGAAAAAGTGTAATAGATTTTAATAATAAATAAAAACCATAACAGCTCATTCAATTTTTTTTCTTTCTTTCTCTTTTTTTTTTTGCCACTCTGCCTCCCTTGTGGGGATTATACAAAAAGTAAGATGAATGAAATCTGTTACTACGTCTATCCCCGTGGCATAAAGATAATGTATTTGCCGCGTCAGTGATGAACGTAACTTCCAGAAAGTATAAGGGGATAAAAAGGAAAAAGGGATTTTATCAAATTTGTTCACAATGCTGATGGATTAAGATATTGATTTTTAATGTGCATGTTAATTCTGCATTCCCCAAGCTAGGTCTGCAGCACATCGCCCGCCTGGACAAATCGTAGTTAGTGAGTCATTTTGAAAGCAATTCAAAATTGCAATAAAGTCATGAATTTCGCAGTGTCCCCCTCCCGATTTCTCTTTACACCATTCAGATGAGCTCGTGGGGCCTTAGGGGCTTTTTAATGCCTGCATCTCAGAGCCCCGACAGACTCCCAATCCTGGTGCTCAGTTTAATCTCACACTGAGCAGCTATATCACACGCCGTCTTCCATCAGTTGCGCTCTATGTGCTAAGTCCTTGCCATGCTCTTCCTGACGTTGGTTCTCTGCACTTAAATCTTTCTATTTCTGATATGACTACACACACAGGAACATGTTAAATCTCGGTATGTCGCTATCTGCCGCTGCACACAGCTCTACCTTTCAAAGCCTGCAGGTTTTTGGTGATGGGGCGTGCATTTCTGCCCCAGGACTTCCGCGGCCCCTGCGGCCCATCCGGGGCACGGTGGGGCCTTCTGGCGCACGTGATCTCTAGATGGCTCAAAGACACTGTGGAATCTCCTAACTTTCTACATACACTTGCCTCCGAGAAATCCCACAGAATTGCAAAGGAAATAATTTAGTCCTTGTCATCTAAATTAAAGATAGTAAACCCAAGTATCAAAACAAATTGACAATAATAACAATTTTATATAATTTTGACCTGAGGATGAAGGTCAGAATACTCCCTCCCCCCTCCCACGGATGACACAGAAGATACTATGTATCTACTTTCTTTCTGCAAAAGTAGAGCGTGAGGACACAACGATGACGTCAGTGTCAAACAACAGGAATGTCAAAATTATATATGTTTCTTAAAAAATGGTTTTCCAAAAAAATACAATTTTGAAAATCACATCAAGAAGCTTGTTAAACTACAAAGAAAATGTAAAACTTCAAGTTTATCAAATTGTCTACATATCAAATTTTATCATCTTAAAATTGTGATTACTACTATTACCAATACTCATTTTTAATTGTATATATAGGAAAAAGTACTCAAATGATGTTTGTGCTGCTGTTGGGCCCCTTAATCCTTACTTCTGTATTACAAATTAAAAAAAAAAAAAGAATTGGTGTTATGGATCAAACCTACAGTTTAGAAAACCTAGACATGAATTTTAGGATTCCTTTTCAACAGCGCATTATTAAATCCTTAGAAATGGTATTATTTTCAGCTTAACCTGAGAAAACAAAATCTAAGAGAAGTCAAAAAGCTTGGCCAAGGTCACACAGCAGGATGGTGGAAGACATCAGGGGGAATGCAGTGTCCTGAGTTCCTGTGTCCATATTCACTACAGGGACTCCCATTAGATAAAGGCTGGCCTCCCTCCCTCACTGCAGAGCTTGGGAGAGGCCACCAGACACACAGGCTCAGCCTCTGCTGGGCTCTCCACCATGTCTCCATGAAGTAACAGTCAAGTTTGTCTTTTACGATGTGATAAATTCAGTGGGTCGGCTGTTGTCCAGAACTGTCGGGAATGGAGTGAGGTAGTCTGAGGATCTGAAGGCACACGTGTTAGGAGGCCAATAGGGCCACAGAGCCAAAGCCTTATTCTCCAATACAACTTTTATTAGTGATAGCTCAGCTGTTTTAATCCCAGATCTCTGATCTCCTATGTCAATCTCTGGATTGGCTATAATCTTGGGAGGAAAGAAGAATATGAGTGACTGGCTGCCTTCCCTAACCTTTCACAGACTTGAATAATAGAGCTGAGGCCCAATCCAGGTTTTGTGATTCCCAGTAAAGGAACACTTAGGGAACACTTGCTGTCATTCTGTAATTAGGAGTGAAATTCAAGTGTAAATATGAAGGGGAGCTCTGGGGAAAACGGTGATTTGGGCACAGGAGCCCGTTCCATCCCTGTCTTTGCCAATCCTTCCCAGAAATAAAAGCCACAGTGAGGTGGGAGGCCTTGTAAGACTGTTTTGATAACTAGGCAGGGAGCGTTTGGGGACTTGGAAAGTGGATGAAGATGGAAAGAAGTGGGTGAAATGAAAAATGAGCAGAGCATAGGACAAAAGGCAAAGCACATGAAGAAGTGATTTTCAAGGATTAAGAGTCAATGGCCTCACACATCCAAAAATTATAGCCCCTCCTGGTATTTAAATGAACCACAATTAAGATAGTATTAAGATATTATTTCCTTTACCTTTCAAACAGCTAAGATTCTAAAGAGAGTGCGAGGTCTGAGAGACAACGTATACTGGTCATACTACTTAATTACATGTTAAAAGCCTTAAAATGTGCATATGCTCTGATTAATTTCCACTTTCAAAATGCATCCTACAGAAATACTCTGAGATAGTATGACGTATGTATATATATAAATATATAATATTATATAATATAAATATAATATTAATATATATTTAAGGGGTTTAAAAATCGTTAGTAGGAAAAATCGTAATAATCTCCATTACGCACTTGAGCTTGTAGCAGTATATGTATATGATAGAATGTGATAACTTAAATCTGTGGTAAAATAGTAGCTATTATTACTGGAAATATTTATAATAGATAGTTAGGTATAAAAAATTGAACTGTGATGTAATGCATTCTTTAGCTTTATTTTTCAAAACCAACGTCAAGCACAATCATACAGAGAACAAGAGATTAAGTATAAGAAAGAGAAGAAAAAAGTGTTTATTATTAAAATTCTTTCTTCCAGCAAGTAGAGTTAGAGTTATCTTTTTAAAATTATTTGATTTTCTTTCACTTTTCTGGGTTTTCTCAGTACTCTACTATTTTTTGTATAATTAGATATATATTTTCCCTTTAAAATTTAATAACTTTGTGGAAGCTGCTTTCAGTTGTCTGTCCAATATCTATTCATTCACGACTTCTTCTTTACTAATAGATCCTCACTTTTTGTATAAAGTTGCAAGGTACCCAATTTGAAATATTTATCTGCCCAGAATCTCTTGCAGGTAAGTTTTGCCAAAATGTGTGAGCAGTGTGATATGTTAATATAAGTAATTGCTTACATATGTCTTTTCAGCTTTTGCGTTTTGTTCTTTGATCTCCTTAAACTTCTTACTATCAGGAATACAAGCATGATGGCTGGAGACATAGCAGCCATGTTGCTAACATGAGAATAATAAGCCCTAAGCTAAGCAAGAAATTAGAAGAAATTTGTGTCCTTGATAACTTCATCAGGTCATTGCACAAGCACTGTACTACCTACATTTGTGTTTCTTTTTACATGAGAAAAAAAAAAATAACTCTCTACTTTGTAAAGTACTCTGGACTGATTTGCTTTGTATGTAACCAAAAGTAATCTTAACTGACACAAAGCAAGAGAAGGGACATTTTAATTTGCATTCAACTCTGAGTTATAAATGATGATGATAGAAAACCCCTAACTTCAGTAGACATTTAAATCAAAGTGTTAAAAAAGATGAAAGGATTCCAGAAGATCTCCAGACTGGGGAATTTCTCTCAGCATCTTTACCATATTTCAATACTTTGGGTATCAAAAATAGTTGAAGAACATGCGTTAGTGTTCTATCCAGTGTCAACCTCAGACTTGGGTTTCCCTGAAGAGCTGACTGTCAAACGTTATGCAATTGCATATATTTTATTTCTGTTCCAAGGATTAAATATAGGAATTTTCATGTAGTAAGACATCTTATGTCAAGTGACTTTAACAGTAACATTTTATATTACCAAATAGATTTTTCAGATTTAAAAGTAGGGTCATGAATAAAATAGTGTCAAGAGAAAAGAGAATTTTGACCACTGAACAAGATTCATCCCTGGAATATCCACAGGACTCAAGCAAATAGGATTCATGCCTTTGATCTTTCTCAAGACTTAATCTGCCTCTCTATGTAATTCTAACCTCAGGTCATTTCAAATGTAACCCCCGTTCCAAAAATCTCCATTTCTTTTTTCTTACCTTACTGGAGTATTAAAACTAGCTTTTGACATTGTCAGTATTTAGTAGACCCTTGTAGACATGACTAAAACACCCAGCACTAGAAGCTATTCCATTAAAATGCAGCATTTTTCTAAATGATGGTTCAACGAACCATAACAAAATAGAACCTCCCCTCTCTGGAAGTGATCAGACAGGTTCAAAAAGAATATTTGATGATATGCCAAGCCAGCACATTGGTGCGATTATAGAAGCAATGCCCACACCCAAAACAGCCAGACTTTTCTTCTCAATTATAGACCAGATGCCACCCATAGAGAGCCTGATTTAACACAAGATCAGAAATCCCATTTCCCTCTACGTGGGTTCAGTGACATTTCAGTGTGGCACAGGACCCAGGTACAACCATTTAAAAAAGTGATCTGGGACCATGTCAAGAAGAAATTGAGACCTAGGGCCATGTTGTCCCATATCATTAGACATTTTCTTACATTACACTGAGCTGTCCATATAGAAATCTCACCAAAATGTTGAAAATAAGCTCCGTGCTTCGTAATTCATTTATACATTCGTCCACTGAGCAAATACTTACTGAGAAAATATAATTAAAATGTTAGGATTAAAATGTTATACTAAGCTTCTTATGCTTCTGATGTAGCAACATGTTTTGTTGTTTTCATTGTTCCTTCAAACACCTTTTGTTCCTCTAAATGCCATCATATACCTGTTTCGTGAAACTGAGGGGAAGTGAGCTATGTTTTTACTCCATTCAATCCCACATGCTCCATGGTATCAGCACTTTAGGCACCTAAGCTGTATTTTCTACTATTTTATGTATTGTAGAACAACAAACAAAGCCTTAAATTTTCTGCAAGTGTTAATCAATCTGTAGCAACATATCTATGCTACTGTGCAGGGATGTGATGTATAATTAATGAAATAATAGAATATCACTCAGAATGCACTTTCAAGGTAATCCAGATGAAAGCACTATTTTACAAGATAGCAAAAAAAAAAAAAAAAACCCAAAAACAACAACAACAAAAAAACCCAAAAAACCCTGCTTTCAACTGCTGGATGTATAACATAATTCTCGGAAAGGTAGTCATGGTGCTGCATTGAAATCTACACCTGATGGTTTCTGTTCTGCCTGTAAGAGCCACAGAAAAGTCTAAATGTTCTTTCATGTGACGCCCTGAAATATTTTGAAAGTAGCTCCTTCCACATCTGCCAATCTTTCCCCACCCCAGTCCAACCAACTTACCTCCTTTTCAAGAAACAACTCCTCAGTTCTTTCAAAAGATCCTCATAGAGGATGATCTCCTAGCCCACCTTTATCTTTCTTCTCTAGATGTGTTCGAATTAGGCTGTCAATGTCCCTCTTGAGGAGCAGATGCAGCTTGTGGGTGGGATGTGTTAACTTCTCAGAAGAGCGAGAACATCCCTGTCTTCCTCACCGACTCCCTTTTAGCTTTACTAAAGTTAGCTTTACTCACATTGACATTTTGGGACTTCACCACTCTCTGTTGTCTCAGATTCAGCCTTCAGTCAATTAAGACTTGGATCTTTCCAGGGGCACCTGAGTGGCTCAGTTGGTTAAGCATCTGCCTTCGGCTCAGGTGGATCGAGCCCCTTGACCATCGGGCTCTCTGCTCACTGGGGAGTTTGCTTCTCCCTCTCCCCCTGCTTATGCTCTCTCTCTTTCCTGTCAAATAAATAAATAAAATCTTTTTTTAAAAATGACATATCTTTCTTATAAAGGCTGGTATTGATCTATATCTAACCCATCTATAACTGGAGTTCACCTTCTGGACTTAGTGAGGACTGTTATAATTATATATCGTATATTGCATTTCATTAGGTTGATTCTATTTGTCACCTTTTCAGGAACTTCTCAGTTTCTGAAATGTTTTAATGTGAGTCTGATAATTTCATGACTGCTCAAAAAAAATCTCAAAAATACCTAAGACTACATCTGACTAGAGGAGATAGCCTTAGGTTAGGATTTAATTTCCTTTCCTGATTTTTCCAAGTTCAATTCCAGATGAAAAGTTGCAGTTCTGAATTGTACTTCTATGGTCTGAGATGACAGCCACTCCCACCCTCCTATCAGGCATTAAAAAAAAAATCAAAGTCACATTTTTTATAGTGAACCAGAGACCATGTTACCTACTAGGAAAGCTTCAGAATTGGCGTGAGAGTCAAAGAGGGTAGTATTTGCAGATCCTTATTGAAAAATTTAAGCTTTAAGCAATTATAAGTTAACTGTCTTTCTAGGAAAGTGATTTGCTTCCTATAAGATGTTTCTCAGCCTTTATATTTTAGGACATATACTATTAATTATCTCTATATTTAAGGTGTTTATCACACCTCAGAAGTAAACCCATACTTACATGCTCAATTAATCTACAACAAAGGAGGAAAGAACATACAGTGGAGCAAAGACAGTCTCTTCAACAAATGGTTCTGGGAGAGCTGGACAGCTACATGCAAAAGAATGAAGCTGGACCACTTTCTTACAGCATGCACAAAAAATACACTCAAAATGGATTAAAGACCTAAAAGTGAGACCTCAAACCATAAAAATCCTAGAAGAAACCATAGGCAGTAATTTCTCTGACACCAGCTGCAAAAAAAAATTTTCTAGATTTGTCTCTTCAGGCAAAGGAAACGAGAGCAAAATTAAACTATTGGGACTACACCAAAATAAAAGCTTTTGTACAGCAAAGGAGACCATCAGCAAAGTCAGAAGGTAACCTAAAGAATTTCTTCAGTAGAATAAATGACAAGCTATTTTCACATGACATATACAATAAGGGGTTAATACCCAAAATATATAAAGAACTTAATTCAACACCAAGAAAACCAAAAAAACCTGATTAAAAAATGGGCAGAGGACCTGAGTAGACATTATTTTCCCAAAGAAGATAGACAAATGGCCAACAGACACATGAAAAGATGCACAACATCACTAATCATCAGGGAAATGCAAGTCAAAACTACAATGAGACATCAGCTTGCACTTGTCAGAATGGCTAGAATCAAGACAAGAAATAACAAAAGTAGGCATAAATGTGGAGGAAAGAGAATCCTAATGCACTGTCAGTAGGCAAATTGGTACAGCCACTGTGGAAAACAGTATGGATTTTCCTCAAAAAAAAAAAAAGTGGAATTGCCATATGTTCAATAATTCTAGTACTAGGTATCTATCTAAAGAAAATTAAAACACTAATTTGAAAAGATATTTGCACCCTTATGTTTACTGCAGCATTACTTACAATAGCCAAGATAGGGAAGCAACCCAACTGTCCATCTACAGATGAATGAATTGCCACACACACACACACACACACACACACACACACACACAGAGGAATACTACTCAGCCATAAACAGAATGATATCTTGACATTTGCTACAACACGGATGAATCTACAGGGTATAATGCTTAGTTAAGTAAGTCAGAGAAAGACAAATACTGTATGATTTCACTTATATGTGGAAATAGGAAACACAACAAATGAAAAAAGAAAAATATATGTGTGTGTATATATGTGTGTGTGTGTGTGTGTATATATATATATATATATATATATATATATATATATATAAACCCAAACAGACTCTTAAATAGAGTACAAACCAGGTGGTTGCCAGAGGGGAGGGCAGTGGGGGGTGGGTGAAATAGATAAAGGGGATTAGGAAAACATGTATTGTAACAAGCGCTGAGGAACGTAAAGAATTGTTTAATCGTTATATTGTACACCTGAAACTAACAAAACTGTATGGTAATTATACTTCAATAAAAAATAAAGTGTTTATCACATCACAAATTATTGACATTTTACTTCCTTTATGCAAAAGTTTTACTCTTATTTTATAGTTGGTTTTTATACTTTTTCTCCTTTCATCGTATACCTCAACTCCCAACCCATAAGATTCTTGAAAATTTTGTTTGTCATACTCATTTTGAATATCAATATCAATTTATACAATGTAGGTTCTTCTATGATTATTAGTTGTGCTAAGTTAAATCAGTGCTTCCTTCATACACCACACCCATCAGACACTGATGTTTATGAAAAAGTCAAAGGGATGTTTAATTATTTTGTAAATTATCTTAGCAATGATTGAGTTCTCATCTATAATCCTTCTCTGAAGTAGGGGGAAAAAAGTGAAAAAGTCATAGTAACAAATGAGTGTGCCGGGGCAAAACAACGTGCAGAAAGGTAAGTAAAGGAGAGTGCAGTCACAAAGGATAGCAAGGCTATGTGTTTTCTGGGTTTTAAGAGATAGAAATAAATCAACCTGTACCATGAATACTGATTCCTTCTTTGAACTTAATTTGAATCTTGACATTGCATGGTGCATACTGGCTATCGTTTCACTGGTATTAGGCTAGGCCAGATCAACCCAAGCATTCCTACTGGAACAATTTCCATCATCTGGGAAAATGGGAGGCACCAACGATGACCATTAGACTCCATTTGGCTATTTCAATATTGTATGAAAATGTGAGTGAAGTTTATATATCCAGATTCACCTAACGTAAAAATGTAATATTTTCCCTTAGTCTTCTGGTGTCTCTTAGTTTAATCACTTTATTATATTGCTTGTATAATAATGTGCATAAATTATAAATACATGAACTTCAATATTTGTGTTTACATATGTAATTCACTTGTACCAAACTAGTATTATGGAAAAATTCTAATAGAGGTTAATCTGTATGCTCCCTTGAGAATTTTAGAAAATCAGGACAAGGCATCAAGATACTTACTTATTAATAGACCTGAGGTAACATGAATTAAATAATGAAAAATAAGAAAGGGATATTCGAAGGTTTACAACGTGAAGAATTAACATAAATGAGTGGGAGAAAGGGAAAGTAGTGAGATTATATATGATCTGAAATTCTGTTTATTTACATTGTATAAAATAACACAGTAACATAGATATGCATACCACTGACATTCTTTGCAGCAGCATGAATAAGATGCATACATAATAGATGATAATATACCAATGAGAGCAATGCCTTGGTAAATGAGCAAGACTGCGACAACAGAGACTTTAATGGTCTAATGTACCTATCATTTCCATCTCTTCAGAGAAAAGTTCTGTTTTTTTAGTTTCCTCTTTTCCTGAAAGGTGTTTTGCATTATGAGTACAAGCAGTATTCCTTATGAATTATTTTCCTTCAAAATCATCATTGGGTTCAATTCAGAAGTATTATGAATGGGTGTTTTTTTTGTTTTGTTTTGTTTTGTTTTTTAAGATTTTATTTATTTATTTGACATAAAGAGAGAGAGACAGCCAGCAAGAGAGGGAACACAAGCAGGGGGAGTGGGAGAGGAAGAAGCAGGCTTCCAGCAGAAGAGCCCGATGTGGAGCTTGATCCCAGGAGTCCAGGATAACGCCCTGAGCCGAAGGCAGATGCTTAAGGACTGAGCCACCCAAGCGCCCCTGAATGGGTGTTAAATACATATTTAATTACATCACTATGCAACCTACTGAAATGCATTAATAAAATGAAAGTGTTAAAGTTAATAACCCTCGGCTGAACTAGGCTGGATTTTCATGTTTTCTTAAAATGGATACATGGAAATAAAGAATGCAACATGTACCTAATGTAAAGTTACCCTATGATTCAATATCTAATTTAAGTCTGGCAATGCTTAATCAAGTGATTAAAATGTAAGAGTAGACATTTAACAAGACATTTTTTTTGTTTTGTGTTACCTTTGACAATTTTTTAAAATAATTGTCCTCCCATATCATATTTCTTTAATTTAATTAAAAATTTTTAAATAACTATACAAAAAATCATAACTTCTTTTTCCAAAGATTTTATTTCCCTAACACAGTTCATTTCCAAAAGTCTGTGAAAGATTACAGCCAAGGAAACGGTCAAAAAAACTAAGAGGCAGCCCACGGAATGGGAGAATATATTTGCAAAGGAC